>NW_013665904.1:55413-71039 GCF_000517525.1 Limulus polyphemus
TTAACACTGTATCCCTTTAATGGATGTTTTCCACAAGTGTTATTTTAAATTATTTATTCACTATTCTGTTTGGTTTTAAATTTTATAAAAATGTAATAAAACATGCAGAAGCAGCTTTTTCATAATTTTGTTGTATGTATGTATGAATGCTTAAAACAGAGCAAACAAAAAAGCAACTTACTGAGACAGCTCTTAAAATTGTGTAATCTAAGTAAACTGTAAGGCTTTAACAATTATAACAAAAAAGTAAAAATTATGGTTGCAAAAAATGACACATTGTAACAGAATAAATACATTCACTGTGGAGAAACATTCAGAACTTGTGAAACGTACAGTTTTTCATATAATAAAACAACTATATACAAGCAATTCTAGGCTTATAGCAAACCCCATGGAATGCATTATACAATGTTCGTAAGTACTTGAATACAGGGGATTCACATGCATACAACAATAATGTATAATACAAAAGTTTTAAGGAAAGAAAATAGAGCTATTCATCATATTAATAAAATATTTAAAAGTGCAAAACTATTTTCTGTAAATGTATTGAAAATGAGTTTTATGAAAACCAGTATAAACTGACATTTTTCAACAACACTTCCTGCTGGCTTAGATATCGGAGCAACAAGAATGGCTATATTCGGTAAGAAATTGTCATATTAGTCAGTAACACTAGCTTCATAGTTCCCTAGGTATAATTTGTAAACATTTGTCAGCTTTAACTTTTCACTAAGTGCTAGACTGACTATTTCAAGTAGAGCAAATTTGATTGTGGATAAAAAAAAAAAAAGTCATTAACTATTTGTTTGTCTGTTGTGTTTACTCCTTTTCTAGTGTTAACTGTGCATAGTCTTACAAAGGTTATTTACTATGTAGAGTAAAAATTTGCATATTTAGTCGTCTTGTTACTGTACAGTTGAAGTGTTATGATTTGCAACTACTGATGTCATTTAAAATGTCTCTCTTCTTGGATGGTTACATTAAAAGGCTTTCTGATACAAGGTTCTTCTTTTCCACAGTTGTGGAAAATTTTTTGCATTTAGAAGAAAGGGATGACTTTAGTAAAAGATAGTCATGATTCCAGCAAATAATAATAGAAAAAAGACTACACCATTCACTGTAAGTCATACACTTGAGAAGAAGAAAAAAACGGTAAGTAATTTGTCACCAGAAATAACCCAAGAATGCAGAAGTTGGTCCATTGCAGCCAAGATAAGAATCTTCCTAGGAAGAATAAACAAGATAATTCATGTGGATTTAGGAATACTAAAAGGCTGTGTTCACATTCCTCTATTAAAGTGTATGGTCAAACAGGAGCTGTATGAGCACTGTCTGCCATGTGACAACTGTAAGAATGTCATCACACAAAGAAGCATGTATCTACTTATGTGTTTGAAAAACTCCAAGGAATTTCTTATCTTCTTGCTAATGATAAAACACCAAAGAAATGATACAGAATGTTTGTGTGTCTAGTTTTTAGAAGCAGTTGATAATGATTGCATGTTATAGCTAAAATGGTACGTTAAAGATCTGAAGAATCAAGTAAAATGCCAGGATGAACTGTCAGGCTAATGTGCTGAAACCACTATACTGGAAAGAAGTACCATCCACGTATGGACTAGATTTCAGTAAAATATGACTCTTGACAAAGCATCCAGCCATATGTCAAAGTAATCATGCCATTTCCTCTACAAGATGCAAGTACAAACAGGAATTTATACCCTATCATTCACAGATATCTTCGATGGACTTCTGTGCTATTGAGTTGCTCAACAGGTCCTCAGAAGCCCATTGACCATGCAACAATGGTGGACTTTAGAATACTTGTAAAGCAAAAGGGGTTAACATTGAACTCAGTGTAATGCACAAAAACCTCCTATAAAGCATAACTGCACAACAGAACAATAGTCCACAAACTATGGTCATCATGTTTAGTACCATCCATGATGGAACAAAGAGCTGTAAGGTCTAGACACTCAATTTTGTATCATTACCATAGACCATGAATATCTCTTGTAGGCTATTTCTAAACACATATTGATGACTATGGACTGTCAGTCTTCTTTCCTGAAAAATGGATATTGCTGAGTTATATGTATAAATTCCTAATTAGCATTGTTTTGGATATTTATTTTCTGCATTTATAATGAATTTTTGTTTTTTCTAATAATACATTTGAAATTGGTATTTCATTTGATACAATAACTATTATGCTCTAACCATTAAAAATAATACTATGTTCACTAGTTTTACTGAAAGGTAGTATTTCAAAAAAATGTTTATTGTTGTGGTATGGATACATCCTGGTCAGTTGTCTAAAGCTTATACTGCAATTAATCACTTATTATTTATTATTTTAAGAATAAATAATACTTTCAAAAGTATATTGAAAACTAGATATATCAAAAAATTATACATTTAAATTAGCTTCTTCATCAAGCAGACTCAAACACTCACTGTTATTTATTGTTGTAGTAATTAACAAATTAATGTTGCAATTTCTTCTTGTAGTCAAGAAAATTTGAAAATCATATCTCATAAAAGAAACATGCATAACATCATAGCCTTTTAAATATATTCTGCATATTATGTGTTCTTTGAGAACTAAATAACTATTACACATGTTATTTAAAGGTAAATGACATGTCAAATATAAGAAACCTATTTTATGTCTTTTTATAACTATAATACAGTTTTTGTTTTTAATAGTGTGTTATATGAAGCCTTTGTAGTTTATTGGACATTTCCTTTAAGAACTACATAGTACTGTACAGGATCAATGCTCACTTTGAAAATTTTTAGTTAGAGCTTTCTGTGCAAAACATTTAGTAACAAAACCTTGCACATAATTCAAGCATGAGCTGAACAAATAATCGTGAGCTCAAGAAAGTATACATCAAAAAGGTTAGATGAATTTTTTAAGTAAAAGTATAACAAACCTGTGTTACTTTCAAAGTTTAAATTCATTGTTCTTTTATTATGTAGACATAATTTTATGCAGTTTTATTTCATTAGCTAAATTAAATACTGTCTGAAGCACATTTTATTAATAGTTGTATGTTTTTCTCTGTAAGTGAATGAGTAACTTGAGTGTGAAATAAAATAATGAGAACTATGTTCTTGTTCAAACGTGTTTTATTTGCACCTTTGTTTAACTTCTTACAAGCTCATTCCAATTCAGTAGTTCCCCAATTGAGTTTTTAATAATATAAAGAATGTATCTGTAATCAACACATAGTGTGATCAGCTGTCTTTGATATTTATGATAATTAAACTCCTCATTTCCTTGATTGTTTATGGAAAACAAACAGTTCACATTTCTTGACTGTACAATATTCTTTTTTTTATAAAATGTTAGACTTAGTGATTAGTTACACTAACAAGGTTGATGCTACAGCATATTTGATTTGCTGAATGAATAATCGGTAGCATATTTGCACAATACACCATTACAGCAATAAAAGTAATTATGATTGCCAAAACAACAGTGTTAAATTGTGATTAATCCAATGATTGGACATAATTTAAAGAATCTAGCAGCAATAAAACTAAAGAATGACAAATGGAATTTGCAGCAATTTAATGGCATGTGTTTGTCACGTATACAGTGGCCAATTTTATTGATCATAAGAGTGCAATAATAACACTGAATAAATAATATACAACATTTAAAGTTTTGAGCAAGATTTTGTGGAAAAAAAACAAAATTCAAAAACTAAACTAATCAACATTTTTGATCAAAGTTTGTTTGTTGTATTTTGTTTTTTGAACAATTGACAAAGTCTTAAAATAATTGCAAATGCTGACTGGCAGGGTGAGCATTAAGGATGAGTTTTCACAACAAAATGAAATAATTGTGTGTGTTTTCCTTCAAATTTAGGTATAACTTGATGTGCTACAAAACTAAATGTTACAATATGTCATATCCATTGAAAACCAATAGGCACATTTTGGACATCTTTTCAAAACTAAGTGCTTCATTGTATTTGTTTCCTTTTAGAATTATATGTTATATGTATTATTTTTAACATAACTGTAAATCCTTTAAGGCCTTTTTAATGTCTCTTCAGATATTAATATCTGTGTACATTATATTAAAATGATTTTGGAATCTCACCACTTTGTTCTAGTCCTTGTTACCACATCTGTTCCTGTTCTATCTTATGATATACATTTGGACAATAGCCCTGCAGTGTGATTTCCATTGATAAGGCTCCATCATTAGGCTGAGATGTCCAAAGCACACAACTTCTCCCTGCTTGCCTTCCATAATCCATCTACTGTATGGGTGTGATGGTTTCCTAGAGCTCGTTACAGTCCAGTTGCATAGAAGTACCCCATAGATTCTACATCCTTACCATTACATATTCAAATGGAAAAACATAAATACATGTTTCATTCTCCAGCTACTTGAGTTATGTGATGGTTGAAAGAGAGATATGACTGGAAGTCATATTTTGGATATTGCTTACCCTGTTGGCCTTGTTTTTCAAATGGAGGTTTGTCTTGATTATGTTTTACACTGTTGCCTGAGGTGTGTGGATGGCTTTTGCCACTATCTCTTGCACTGGTGGATTATCATTTGTTACAAGTAACCATACTTTGCTTAGCATAGCTGTAGTATGATTTGGTGCAGACTATTTCTGGATGATCCCAGTTCCCCAAATTAATCTATATTCCTTTGTTTTCTGATGTCATTAAGAGTAGGGAATGTTCCCATATTGGAAATTCTAAATCCCCTATCTGATCATATCTTTATCATCTGAATATATGAATATTTTTCATCAGTAGTGACTGTTACATACCCTTCCCAATAATTATGTTTTTGGTAGCACCATGATACCTTAGACACACTAAACAATGTCAAAATGTAGTTCTGATACATTCCATTCTACAGTGACTTTATATTAATCTGTTGTTGTATCACTTGTTCATTTGCAAAGTCAAAATCATTTTAATATAATATACTCAACCCTTTGTATTTTATCATACAGTGTAGTACCACCTGAAACAGACTTTACAGACCAGCATGATCTTTATAAAAGGTTTAGAAACCTTTAGAAGTATAGGCCTATAGTGTTGTCTTTTATTAACTTCTTCAAGAAGCTTTCAAGTTAAAGTTGTAATTTATAAAGCATGTTTATTTGCCAATGAATTTTGATATTTTTATATTTCAGCTGGCTGACATTGATTATTCACTCTTTTCAGGTCTCCGTTTCTGATGACCTCTACCACTTCATGCACAATTTATGGCTAGAGAATGCTCCTATTGGAGAACTTTCGTAGATGACTAGATCAAGAGTAAATGTGTTGCACTAGTACTTACTGAACAATAAGCACAGTTGTATTATAGATTATTTACTGTAGATTATAACTGGAAAAAATAATTCTATATGTTCTATATGTTTCATCTTATATCTAACTGTAGTTTGTTGTTCTGTATTTTAAATGTTTATTGAAGTTAAATATGCTTTCTTGTAAATTATATTGCAAATACAAATATTTTTGTTCTATTTTAGATTTCATAATATAATACGTAAAAGTTTAGATGAGAAATGGGAAAGTTTTTAAGTCTCTTGATGTGTTGTGGAGACTGAAGTGAAATTCAATATTACCATGGATTGTGAAACTATTTATATTAAGTCTCGTTTTAATATAGCTGTTGTTTTAAGAGCTTAGCATTCCCTTCTGTCATGCATTGTTTGTTTGTTTTTTGTGGTTAAGTACTTACAACTTCTTTGAGGAAAAAAATTAATAAATTTATGCTGCATAACAATAAGCACACATATTCTTTCCATGTATTATGTAACAGTCAGTTTGTGAATGTAACAACAAGTATTAGTTTGCACTTATATTAATTTCCTACGGTGGTGAACTGAATGTTAGGGTAATAGAAGAGTACAAGTAGTAGTTTCATGTACGTTGTTTTTTTGTTTTTTTCTTTACTGTGGGTTAAGCAGCAGGTTAGCTCATACTAGAGGCAATTAGATAGTAGTTGCATATACACTAGTTTCCTCTGCTGATATGCTGATTGTTAAAAGTGGTTTTGTACTGGTAACAATTCACTGTTTTTCTATTGCTGATTGACTGAATCACAGGATAATTTTTAGTTAGAGAATCACAGGCTATAATTACCCATGCACTGTTTTTCTTGTTATCATGGTTTGAAAGGGCAGATGAATTTGTGCTAAGGGATATAAGTAATATTTACATGTATGTTGTTTTCTTCTATTGATTGGCTGATGGGTAGATTGGTTCATATGCGTTAAGAATAGTACACATACTACATAAAAAATAAACATTGACACTTAAAAGCTTGTATAGGGTTTGTAATGGCACACTTTATGAGATTTCTTAGTTAAACCTACTATAAATTCTATTAATAATATGTGAAATATATATAATTACATGAAGAGCTTGATATACCAGTCTGGTGATTGCAGTTGGTGATCATAATAATTGTGCCTAATTATATCAGGTTATCATGTATGTCAAAAGAATAATTATTTGTAGTCTACAGTTTTGTTATCATTATATTGATATTTAAACTTACAAGATTGTGTTTAATGAATCCTTTCTACAAAGCAAGAAGTCATCTGAATAAAGTTTTTCACAAAAAATATGGTGAGTTTGTTTCCTTCATAGATTATTACTGAGAATGGTCACTCAGTACAGAGGGTGTAACTTATTTTCTCAGTACATTGTTCTTAGCCCCACTCTTGAAGATGTAATTGGCTATCACATTCGGTAGAATCAAACATACTCCCTTCAAGAGTAGCTCATCATCAAAACAAGTAGTTCCAAATAATCACTTCTAAGGTTGTGACTGGTTTTCACTTCAGGTAGTTCCAAGCATCTATACCTGAGTGTGTGACTGGTTGTCAAAGTATTTAGCTCCGAGTACTCATACTTAATTGTGTGGCTAGTAGTTACAAATAGAAATGTGGTAACATCTGCCATATTTGTCCTTAGATTGGAATCTTGTAACTCTTGTTTTTCTGAGAACATACCAGTGACTGTGAGTAAAGTTTTCTCTATCTTTTCATTAATGGTGACTGCCTTTAAACCAAGAAAGACTGCAATCATTATGATCTTGTTACTGTTAGCATAGTTTTTTTATGTTTACAGATTTAAACTATTTACTATAGTGTTTTGTCAATTAAATGTGTGATTTTATTGTTCTAGATCTTCATATGGAAGGAGTAGTATGACTCTTTATTAGCTGTGTGTTTGATAATTCTATTTTTACAGCTCCCATGTGCATAACTGAGCCCAGGACGTTTCATTTGGTATGCAAGATTAGCACTTGTGTGGGTCATCCAATGACCTTTTGAATTGGGCCTGAAGGCAAGACTTGTTTGTTATGGGGGGGTAATGTGTTTTGAGTTATTAATTCTCTCATTATGGGAAGATAATGAGTTAACCCCTTTAAGTCAGTTGATATAGCACTTGCTTGATTACATCTTGTCTATTATCAGATTGTGCGTACAATTTCTGTTAAGGAAGAAGTTATATGTCTCTGTATCAGCTACATGGAATGAGCAGGGTTCTTATGATTCTGTCTAATTTGAAGTACTGTTACTATTTGTTCTGCAACTTTATCAGTTCTGTGCAGTGTCTAATGTTTATAGTTTTTGTTAGTTTATGACTATTTCTGCACATTTTTGTATATTTCTCTGTCACTTACATGTATAAATATAACATTGATTTCTGATACTGCCATGTTCTTCCTGTAATTAGATATACTATTTCACTTTTTTATATCTTGTCTCGTGGTTCATTTATATTTAATACATTTTTATTTTCAAATTCTATTACCAGTGGTTTCTGTCACTAACATGTAATGTTCTAAACTCAATAAAACTTCAACATTAATCTCTTGAACATATGGATTATTAGTGACATCTTAGATGGAACGCATACACTAATTTGTACATTTGTTTCTGATACATGGCTGTTCTTGCTAATATTTATGTTGTCTTTTATTATAGTACTAGGTGAAATATCTGGAGAGTTAATTACTTTTTTTCATAAAACATCAACTAAAATTTGAAAAATAATGTAATTTCTGACAAGTTCTAGTACAAATCTTATTGCAATCATAAACTTTCAGTTTCAAAATATATTTTGCTGCAGAGCAAATGACACAACACACTACAGTCCCTTTCTTAGAGGTTAATGATTCTCAAACCAAAATAGCTTATGAGATACTGATTACTAAAGTGTACCCTTTGAGAAGATTTTAACCAGAGTTCTTAATGTGCCTCATAGAACATCATGCACATGTTTGTCATACGATTTTTAAACCCTGCCCAAAAACTGCAGAACCACAACAAACTATGGCAGATGACAGGATGCATATGTTTTTACATGAATCAGAGTCAGTAGTTAAATAGGGTAAGACTTAGGAAAGAAAGAGACAAGAAAGCAGAGATAACTTAAGAAAACAAGTGAGAGATAGGAGCATGTGAAGCAAGAAAATAAAGACAGACAAGGGTGAGGAGAATTTTTTTATCAATTGGTGAGTACACAAACCTTTGACAGTGTACTAAATATATCTAAATGGTAAATAACAAATGTAATATGGCCATGCTTGATTAGTTACTTACAAAAGACCAATAAGGATTTTATTAATCAACCTAGTGGGTAATAAGTCAGTTAAATGGGTTTCTTTGGGGGTCACTGGCTTCTTAACAATGTAATTTTTTTGTTTTCTGTGACAATTTCACTACTTACAAGAATGATAATTTAAACTGCATTTCTAGAAACAAATGTTTAAAAGTGCTCTTCACTGAGACCAGTCACAACTTACAGTTGAACTGTTGGTGAGTAAAGCAGTCACAAACAAAGCCAAAATTGTGATAATCCTCCTTTGTCATACAGTGATTTCTTTATTTTAACATATCTAGAAAATAACTATGGCAACAGATATATTTTCTTCCTTAATCTATGTAGCTATTGATTTGTAAGCAAAACTTAGTTTAACTCTTAAACAGCATGTAAACACATTCTTTTCTGATAGTCAAACCTTGTGTTCTCAGCCATTTTGTCAATAAAACTTAACCTAGATTATTTGTTGCAAGGTAGTATCATTCAGTCAAACCCTGCCTGCACTGCAGTGTACCTTCAATGTAGTCCATTGTATCTCTAGAACTAAGTTATTTTTCAACAAAATAGCATGTTATTCAACCACAGGTATATCACAGTATTTGTCTTCTTATGTTTCACCACATTTATATGTATGTGTTTTATAAAAATGGATCAGATCATACTGCTTTGTGTGTAAGATTATAAACTATACTACGATACTTTGAATATAGTATTTCATAGATTCTATTTATATTTCTTTGGTACTATATGTAATGGTGTGGCTAACATAGTTGTAAACATTTTTGTTTTGTTTTTTTAACTAAAAATTACATCTGTTTATGAAAATCTTTACTTAAAGCTAGAAAACTTATAATTTTGAAATAGCACGTACATTTCGATTTCATGAAGATAGTAAATATAAAAATATAAGCACACCATGACTGTTTTGTGTTCTTATTTTAATGTAGTATTATTTGAAATTTTTAATCCATTGTGGTATGTGCAAGTTTCATATAACAACAGGTGGTCAAAAAAGTTGTTCAGTTACTTTCCTTCTATTGGCCTTTGTTCTTATTCATTTTCTTGAGGTAACTTGGCCCTTATTGATCAAAGTGCATTCAGTACACTTGCACGGGACCCACAATTCAGAAGAGGGTTCTCTACCATATATATATAAAAGAATCACAAGAGGCTAAAATTAACAATACTCTTAAACATTATCCACTCATTTATATTTTACAATGAGCCCAATGCTATCACAATTTATTTATTTGTTCAGTAGGGCAGGATATATGAATATTTTTCAATTAATTATATTTGATATCAAATTATTATAGTATGAACACAAAATCTTTGCAGTGTTAGTGGTGATTGTGTGTTTTCCACTGAGTTGTACAGGCTGTATATATCATATTCTCTGTCTAGCCTAAGGAAGGAAAATTTTCTATACTGCACAGAGCCCCAGAATTTTTTAATCTGGCATTGGAAATAAAACATGGTCAGCACGTGGAAGGATGAGTGTAATGCAGCTGTAGGTTCTGCCATGCCCCTTCACTTCCCAGTAAAACATGCAGCCAATTCTCAGGTTGATACTCTTAAGTGTATGATACTGCCTGCTTCTGTTGATATACACTCAATGTCTGACCAAAGACATTCTTCAGACAATTATTGAAAGTAAAAACCCTCATAATCTGCATCCAGATTGACTTGACAGTTTGCTTGGAGTATGATGGATTGTTTCACTAACTTGAGCAAACATTGTGTGACAGCAAATTTTGCTTCAATGTTTCATATAAAGGTTGATAACAGTAATAAAAGTCAGTGACCATTCTCACATAAACCTTTGTAAAAGGAACCTGTATGTTAGTAAATAATGTATCCAGTATCATTCACTGTCTTATGTGACCATTCACTAGTTCTCCAATCCAACACACTTTTGTGACAATCTTTGAAATATTACATTCTTTTGCAGGGTGTTGGTTGCATCTCATTTGGCAGAAAAAATAACATCTGGGTTTCATACCAAATTCTTTCAGGAGATCCACTTCACCCCAAAATCTTTTATCCACAACAACCACTTCACATGGTTGTTTCCAGGTGTAAATGTTTTCGACATCATTTTAGAATATGTGGGGAATAATTGCTGCAGCATTTATTTATTTTTTTTTAATTAGTAAGATATGGAATAAGAACCAAAACAAAATACCCTTCACTGGATACAAACATAATTGGTTTAACAAGTAGCTTTTGCTTGTATATACTGTTATCTTGCTGTTAAATGCATACTTGTCACATTTTCGTATATACAGATAGATGCCATCTAAAAAATATGATTATAAAATCCTTGTTCCACAAGATCCCATGCAAAAACACGGGTATAGTTAGATTTCAGTTCTTAGTGGCTACTGTTTTCAAAATTCAGAAAAACAAAATCCTTCACCAACGTGGAAAGAAATAAGTATATTATTCCCTTTACAATTTCTCCAAAATGCCAATATATATATTAATATGTGTTAAAAACACAGTAATACCAAAAAACATCTTTAATACGGACGTTACGGAATTTTCTTAAATTCTGTAATCAGCGTTAATATCTAAAAAAAATTAGTTCATACTATTCGAACTACAAAAAATAACTTTAGCATTGAGCGAGTTTTGGTATCCAATCGAAAGTTTAGAAAAAACAGATTTAAACGGTAACAATATAATGCAATGTACGGTAAAACGTGCGTCATACACGTTTAATAAATAACATTGTTATGAGAAACCATTATAAAGAAAGGTTTAAATATAAGTATAAACACCGTATCTTTAAAATAATAATAAATATCAACTAAAAAACATTGAGAATCCGGAATTGATTAATGACAACAGGGAGGAGTAGTTAATGTTATTATTTAGTGTTGGGTGATCATTGAAAATGGAGAGACTTTCTTTAATAAAGAGTTCGTAACCTGTGGTTTTGGAGTTGAGAATTTTAAAGTTTTCTACAAGTTTGGGGTGGTTGTTATTATCACCGTGCAATGGATACAAAACTCAAGTGGATTACTTAGCTTGCATGCGCTTCTTGCTAACATTCCCATGTGCACGTATTTGTAGCTGACGTGGAGTTTTACCAATATAAGTAGCTTTAGAGCTATCAAAGTGTATCTTTTAATCGACCCACGAGCGCATAGGAATGGGTAGAGTGTCTTTGGTTTTAAACATATTTTTTAATTCTGAATGTTGACGTAAGTACTAAACGTAGCTTAATTTGTGTGTAATATGTTTTGATTATTTTTTTGAATCTGATATTTCAGTTTAAAACTTTGTTTGCCAATGAAAGGAATGATAAGAAGTAGTAGATATCTTGAGACAGTGTGTGACTTTTTTTATAGGTTCTGTTTTATTTGTTAAAATTTTCGTGTGACAGAGTGTAAGATATTAAGAGGATAACCATTGCTTTGTATTACGTTACGATTCTTTTTTAAATTTCTGAGTAATGAGAAAAGTAATCAGAACAGGTATTGTATGCTCTGTTTAGAAGATTAAGAACAAGGTTATGTGTGAAGGAGTCTGTTACGAAACTGTCGAAATGAGTGTATGATCTGGTAAGTGTCAGTAAACAGATGTGGCAAAGAGATTGTTTATTTGAACGTCTAAAAAAGCTAAGTTATTTTTTATTCCATCCCACACGTAAAGCTTATACACTGATATTGTGAGTTTAGATATTCTAAAACTTTTTTGGTGTGATCAGTGTTGTGAAAGAGTAGAAAAGTATCATCAACACACACCTTCTATATAATACTGGTTAATAATAAAGGAGGCAATTATCCAGCCATTGACGTTCACAGTAACACAGAAAAATATTTGGAAGGATTGGACCTAGAGGTGATACCATCGCCGCTCGTCTATCTGGTCATAAAGATGACAACTAAAAACGAAGTGATTGTTCTTGACGGCCAGTTTAAGAAGCTGTTAGAATTTTTGTTGGTTAAAGTTATAGTACAGAGCATTTTTGTTAAGAATAAGTAGGGTCAACAGGTAAAAATCATGCCAATTATATGATGCATATCTTGAAGCAAGGACCCAAGTAGTTGTTATGCATGTTATTGTCACTTCCATTAGAGCTCGATGCTGCAAAAGTTACCTGGACAAGAAGTCAGTTTGTATCCAACTCATTGTAGGGTGTAGATTTAGACCTCGCTCAATGCTAATGTTGTTTTTTGTAGTTCGAACATTATGAACTTTTTAAAAAAGATTAACGCTGATGTTTGAATTTAAGGAAATTTCGAAACGACCGTATTAAAGATGTTTTTTAGCATTACCGTGTTTTTTTTAATTAATTATAAAATTTCGTTTTCTACCTGATGAATTAGTTGCAAATATTCTGACACGGCGGTATGGGTATGATGTGTTACGTGTGTTTCCGTACTCTTGAAAAGCTTGATCTCAAACTTCGGAAGTTCTCTATTGATATTCAGTTTTGAACCACATGTTAAAACCACAAAGTTATTCCAAAATTGCTGAATTTCAAGACGACTAACCGAAATCTGCGGGTTCGAATCCCCGTCATACCAAACATGCTCGCCCTTTCAGCCGTGGGGGCGTTATAATGTGATGATCAATCCCACCATTTGTTGGTAAAAGAGTAGACCAAGAGTTGGCGGTAGGTGGTGAAAGTGTTAAAATTTATATAGTATATCTCAACATAATGAATTTGAAGTATATGATCTTATCTATATTGAGAAGTAAAATCTCGGATTTCCATAAATATTATCTTAATACAAGTTCGGTAATAGTGACATCTGGTCTAATAATTTCATTCAAAAAACATAAAATTACAACTGCGTCACATCAGTACTAATTAACTTTTTAATGAAGATGAGTTCCTAGAACAAGAATAAATTACAAGAAAGTTCTTTGTTGCAACCACCGGTGTCTCAGAGGCAAGTCTCAGTAGTTATCACGCTAAAAATCGGATTTAGATAGCCGAGTTTATTACAGCACAGATAGCCCATTGAGCACCTTAATTATTAATAATAAACAAACAAATATTTTGTTGTAAATGACCACTAACAAGAATAAAGTGGGGTACAGCAATCAGGGGCTAAACAAGAAAGAATTATTAGATAATCAGCCCGTGGATAGGAACCGGTGATTACACCATACATGATAATTGGGAAAAAATTTTATTTTAAGCATAATTTGAAGAAATATTTATAGGTATTGTACAGTTTTTTTTGTCTAAGAGCAACAATGGACCAAATACATAAAATAATAAGGTGTTATGAAAAAAATAGAATGGATAATTACTTTGTCGCTGTTATTAGGTTTATTTATATAAACTTCAACTGTCGGCGTCATGTAATGTCACTTTCCCCTCTTTACCACCACCCACGGCTCCAACTCCCCTGCCAAGGTGTAATTCTTAGTCTTCTCCATTTTGATTGGTCACTGACAAACATTACAGTGAAGTGTGAAAGTCACTTAGTAACTTGGGCTAAAGGAAGATTGCTTAATTTCAAACACCTTTTCGAATTAATTAATTATACATCAAAATAACTGCCAGAGAAAGCAAATCTCTTACTGATTTTGCCATCACTTTTTTTCTATTTACCAAACTTGTTCCTGATATTCTACGCATTTCTTATACCCGTAAATTTAGCACTTTTTAATTGTATACTCAGATCCTGCGTAATGGGTGAAACATGCCCCCCCCCCAAAAATGGTCGTATTTCGAGGAGTTAGAACTTCTGTTGTAAACAGTGCATGTATTTATTGTAACTTACTTTACACGGCATTTTGTATTTGCACATTACTACGTGCGCACATACTTTATACATACTGTCAAGATAGACACAATTGTGTGATTTTTTTTAATCACGTTATTTTGAATAAAAATAAACACATTTTTACATTTATAAAAATTCCGTTTCCAAATAACTTAATTGCTATACGGCAATTAGGCATAATATAAAATGCAAGAATACTGGACAATTTTGATATGTATAGTACCCGAATCCTGATTATTCGAAATTACCATCCCTAATAAAAACGGTCAAATATTGTAGCGTATAAGGTCTAAAAATGCTAGTTCTTTCACTGTTATAAGATGCTTTCTAAACTGGATCAGTTTTAATTTCAGACACTAATGTCATAAATAGTTTGGTTTGGTTTTGAAATTCGCGTAAAGCTACGCGAGGGCTATCTGCACTAGTCGTCCCTAATTTAGCAGTGTAAGACTAGAGGGAAGGCAGCTAGTCATCACCACCGACCGCCAACTCTTGGGCTACTCTTTTACCAATGAATAGTGGGATTGATCGTCACATTATAACGCCCCCACGTCTGAAAGGGCGAATATGTTTGGTGGGATGGGAGTTCGAACCCGCGACCCTCAGATTGTGAGTCGAGTGACCTAACCACTTGGCCATGCCAGGTCATCAGAAATAATAGATCCAAGAATGAAAAGCAGCATGATTTAGCGAGAACCAAACTTTTGTTTTTAAGGGTAAAAGAAAGGTGGAAGTCAGGAAAAGGAAAATTAATGGAAAATAAACTGAACACTTTTAACTATTGTGATAAATAATAATATAGTATATACATTAACTGGGATTTTGTACGTTTTCCAACTTAGAGTTTCAATATATGATAAAATGGAGTTATAATGAATGGCCTTCTAAAAAGGTTTCTTTAAGATCTAGGAAATTGATCCATAATGTTATCTCTCACAAAGAAGTGTCGGGCAGCGGATTGTCACCTGCTCACCACGAATTTCAAAGATATTTGACATATGTTATGTATTTGAGATATATAGGTATATTCCGCACTGTGATCTGTATTTGTTATTTGGTGCGAGTTTTTTATGCATTTATATACACCTGGAAAAAAGTTAAGCACCCCCGTGTTTTTTTCAAGTGATTCAGATTCGACGTTCTTGTGACTGATGATAAATCACCATTCAATCTAAACGTGTTTATCAAATGAAATTATGCATTATTGGGCACAAGAAAACAAGATTATCACCGTAAAATAACAATTTTTAATTTACATAT
>NW_013665904.1:72039-73221 GCF_000517525.1 Limulus polyphemus
TGCTTAACTTTTTTCCAGGTGTATATTATGAATCAATCTTTACGTTACGAATAATTGTGGGTCGCGGGTTCGCATCCCCGTCCCACTAAACATGCTCGCCCTTTCAGCCGTGGGGGCGTTATAATGTGAATGTCAACCCCACTATTCGTTGGTAAAAGAGTAGCCCAAGAGTTGGCAGTGGGTGGTGATGACAAGCTGCCTTCCCTCTAGTCTTACACTGCTAAATTAGGGGCAGATAGCCCTCGTGTAGCTTTGCGCGAAATTCAAAACAAACGAATAATTGTTTTTTTTTTATTAACTGCAAGTATTTTCTAATGTAAAAAAAAGGTTTAATAAATATTATGTTCTTCGTTCATTTTATCGAAGTTTACAATAATACAGCTATGTTGTTTATTTCGATATTTTTTTACGAAGTTCAACCACATATAATTTGGATAGATGTTAATTTTCATTATGTAATATAAAGAATACGGATAGGAGCGGATTGGCATTTTAAAGAACCAGCCCAAGCAATATCACTATCAGCGCTCCAGTAATTTTTTGCGTTCTGCATACTGGCTAAACAAGAATGCATCAATTGCCTTGTTCGGCCATTCCGCCCTAAATATGAAAGAAATGCATTATGAAATGAGTTTATAAATATCTTTTATATTACGCAGCTATTTTACTGTAATATTACGAATATAAGTTTTTTTGTTGTTGTTTTAGGCAAACGTTATAAATATGTAAAATTGCAGTTTTTCCGACTTTCGGCCTGTTTCGAACGTGACTAGTGTTAGTGAAGACGGCTGGGCTTCCTTTAGAAACTACTATTATTTATTACTCAGAACTTCTGAATTAGACAAATTTGTAACTGTTTCATCGAACACTGCATGGTGTTTCTTGGAACGTTCCTTTGGCTGCTAAGCGAGAAGCACTAGACACCTATTATTGCGGCAGTTAGGTTAGGTTTTTTATTTGTTGAGCTAAAGGTCAAACATTGATTTGAAATCAGGTCGGAACGCTTTGTTATGGGATTATTGTGGAGGAAGAAGTTTGAATAGAACCTGACCCACCAAGGGCTTACACTCTATCACACGAACATTTTTAATAAATAAAATAGAACCTACAAAAAAGTCACACACTGTCTCAAAATATCTACTACTTCGTATTGTTGCGTCAGCAGTCACATGACTACAGTGA
>NW_013665904.1:73782-75015 GCF_000517525.1 Limulus polyphemus
TAGGTTTAAAAAATAATCAAAACATATTACCCACAAATTACGCTACGTTTAGTATTTACGTCAACATTTAGAATTAAAAATATGTTTAAAACCAAAAACACACTACACATTCCTATGCGCTCATGAGTCGTATATAAATACACTTGAGATAGCTGTAAAGCTACTTATATTGGTAAAACTACAAGTCATCTTCAAATACATGCACATGGAAATTTCAGCAAGAAGAGCATTTAGCTAATTAATCCACGCGAGTATTCTATCTGATTGCACAGTGATAATAACTACCACCCCAAACTTGTAGAAAGCTTTAAAATTCTCTACTCAGGGACCACAGATTACAAACTCTTTGGAAAGCCTCTCTATTTTCAATGATCACCCAACATTAAATAATGACATTAACTCCTCCCTTTTTTCATTAATCAATTCCGGATTCTCGGTCTTTTTTATTTGATATTTATTATTATTTTAAAGATACAGCGTATTATACTGTTGCGTATCTGCTTGTTTGTTAATTTGCCGAAGAAATTCTTTCCGAGAAACTTCAGCGATACAAGTCCTTTCTTGATTAAAACTAGTTTATTCTTTCTCAATACAAACTTTGTAATACACTTAACAACTATTATAACACACGCTATAAATCACAGTGATTCACACACTTTACTTACGGTGCCAACTGTTCGCTTGACTCAATTATCTATCTCTTCGATCTACCTGCATATCTATCTATCGCTAGCTTTATTTGCCGGGCTTATATACTGAAAAAGAGGGCGTCTGGCAAACATTCGGACATTCGCGGGGTTCCCTGATAATTCTAGAAACTCCAGTGGGCATGCTCCCAGAGTCGCCTGACTTCCGCTGTCGTAACACTGCCCCTTCCTTAGTATTGTTCAGGACGAACAATAGCCACTTACATTAAACCAATAGATAAGTAACAATAACTTGATTACATGTACAGAATTTACAAACACAAAATTAAAATACAGCAAAATCTCTTAATTTTACAGGACGTTTCTTCTTTCGTACTGGTATCCGTTTCTTTGGCTTCTGCTTCACGTGGGGTTCATCTGTTCCACCAGGAAATGTCCCATTATCAGCAGCAGTCTCATCAGTGGTAGCAACTTCATTAACGGCTTCACTGTTTTCCTTCTCAAAACCGGGTCGAGTTTCCTCTTCAACAGTGGCTTTTTCAGGTGACACGTCTTCATCAGCGTCATTTGTTCCATTGTTCACTTC
>NW_013665904.1:75695-80611 GCF_000517525.1 Limulus polyphemus
TTGTTCTGGTCTTTCGTATACCAAACAACTTGCATCATTCATGTAACACAACTGATTCAAAGTTACAGCCTTGATCTGAATGCAGTTCGTATGGCAACCAAACCTGAAGAAGAAATCATTAATAGCCGAAGCTACAGTTGTAGCTTCCTGATTTGGTATTGCATATGCATCAGGCCACTTGGTGAAATAATTCATCACCACACAAATGTACCTGTTTCCAGCACGAGTTTGGGGCAAAGGACCAGCAATGTCAATGGCTATTCGTTTCATTGGTGCACCAACTTGATATAACTTCATTGGAGCACGTCCCTTACACTTGGGTCCCCTTTTAGGACAACATGTACTGCAGGTCCTGCACCATTCTTCCACATCTTGCCTCATACCTATCCAGTAAAATCTCTGCCATAGGTCACTCAATGTCTTCTTCACTCCAAGATGTTCTCCTGTTAAACTATCATGGGATCGATGCAGCACAACTTCCCGTAACTTTCTCGCTATAACTGTTTGCCAGGTCGTCACTTTCCCATCTGCAATTTCCCATCTCCCGAAGAAAAATGCCATTTTCAAGCTTCAACTGATCCCATTGTGCCCAATACTTCTTTGTCACAGAGCTTAAGCTAGACACCTTCTCCCAAGCAGGGCGAAAAACACTTGCTTGTAGAAAATCAATTAATGTCTTTCTCCTGTTCTGCTTGAATATCTATACTTGGTTCCACTTCGTCCTCATCAACTCCTTTAGTCACTTTGACTTCACCTTGATGGAACCTGGTTAGTTCAACCTCTCTTTTGCAACAATGTCTGCAGTCATTTTTGCAAGGTCTTCGGCTCAGTCTGTCGGCATTTCCATGAGATTTTCCTTTTCTATATTCAATATCATAGTTATACTAGTTTATCTTTCCAATCCAACGTGCAATTTGTCCCTCTGGGTTCTTTAATGATCTTAACCAGCGTAATGCAGCATGGTCTGTCCTGATGGTAAACCTGGCACCACAATCCAGTATGTATGGCAGTGGGGGATTTGAAAGCTCTAAAAGTGGAGCTGTGGCCAATTTTTCTTTCAATGTCTTGAAAGTATGCTGGCAAAAAACTGTCCATTCGAACTTCTGGCCTTTTTTTTGTCAAATCATGTAGTGGAGCAGCTATAGTTGCAAAGTCCTTCACAAACTTCCGGTAATAGGTACAGAGTCCCAAGAAACTTCTTAGCTTTCCCACATTTTCTGGTGTTGGCCACTCATGCACTGCTTTCACCATGTCAGGATCAGTTCGCACATCATGCTCACTTACAATGTGACCCAAGTAAAGCACCTCTTTCTGGAACAAGTGACATTTCTTGGGATGGAGTTTCAGGTTTGATGCTTTCAAATGCTTGAATATTTCCTCTAGCCGAGACATTTCTTCATCAAACGTTGTTGCAAACACAGTGACATCACCCCGGTACACTAGGGGTATCTTCCATTGTAGGCCTTCCAGTACTCTTTTCATTAGCCTCTCAAATGTTGCTGGAGCATTGCTAAGCTCGAATGGCATCACACGATATTGCCAGGGACCTAGGCCATAACTAAATGCAGTTTTAGGTTTATCTGCTTTAGCCATTTTCACTTGATGGAAACCCGACTTTAAGTCCAGAGTGGAAACCACCTGGCTCCATTTAGGGTATCAGGAGTATCATCAATTCTTGGCAGTGAGTATGAGTCCTTTTCAGTTATACTGTTAAGAGCCCTGAAGTCAACACAGCAACGTTGGGTCCCATCTTTCTTCTGGACTAACACGACGGGAGCTGACCAGGGACTATTTGATTTCTCGACTATCCCCTTCTTAATTAGGCCATCCATGACCTTTTCTATCTCTTGTCGCTTTTCCGTAGCTATTCTTCTTGGAGAGATCCTTATTGGACGGGGATTGCCTGTGTTTATTCTGTGCTCCACGAGATCTGTGCAGCCGAGATCATGATCTCATTTTGAAAAGACATCTGCATAATTTGCCAAAAGTTTCTTAACCTGAACAGCCTGTGATGATGAAAAATGGGCTATGCTTTTCGTATAGAGGTCAGTTAACTGTTCTGGGAGAAGATGTCCTTTCTTTATGGTCGTATTTCTTGCCTTAACACTGCTGGGCTCTACCTCCTGGCACACACCTAGTAATGCCCTACTTTAAGTTTCTGCTCACATTTAGAGAAATTAGCCACTGTTGTGGATACTACTTGATGACGTGCTACAAGTGACCTTCCAATCTTCATGTTTGCTGGTCTGGATGAGTCTTCCACAAACATTGTGCTTCCTTGGGGATGTTGTTTTATTCTACTCCCGATTATCTTCCCTTACATAGGGGTATTGTAGTTGACTTAAGTGCTGTGACATGCAAATCAACCCCGCGAATGTCCGAATGTTTGCCAGACGCCCTCTTTTTTAGTATAAAAGCCGGAAATAGATTGAAGAGAGATAATTGAGTCAAGCGAACAGTAGGCACCGTAAGTAAAGTATGTGAATTGCTGTGAATTATCGCAAGTTTTTATAAAAGTAGTAAAGTTAAAGTAACTATGGAAATTCTGTGTATTGCAAATTTGTATCGAGAAAGAATCAACTAGTTTTAATTAAAAAAGGACTTGTATCACTGAAGTTTCTCGGAAAGAATTTCTACAGGAAATTAACAAACAAGCAGGTACGTAACAATATGTTTTGTATATATATATTAAAAAATAACTTTTATATTTGTTTTTACATAACTTTATTTGCGTAGTCCTACAGTGTTTCACACTAAGTTTCAGGAGTTACAACGCTAAAAATTGGGGTTGGATACCCCGAGGTGTACAAAGTGCATATAGCCCATTGTGAGCTTTGCACTAAAAATACTGTTACGTCTCCGTTCGTTAATTAATTTTCTGTAACTTCCTTTCGACGAAACTTTAGCGACACAATTCCTTTCTTAAATCAAACTTGTTTATTCTTTCCGAATATAACTTTACCGATACACTTATTTTCAACAGTCACTCTATAACAATGCTATAATTCAAGTCTCACGAGGCCAACAATATTTTATCCGCATACATTCAATTACTTTTTACCTCTGTTCCGTCACATTGTGACCGTCTTATATATATATCAGACTACCCCAATCTAGTAATCTTCCGAAGGTTCGAGAAAGAAGTGGAGTGATACTAGTCACGTGACCTCGCTGACGCAACACTGCCCCTCCTTAGTATTGTTCGTCCCGAACAATAGCCACTTACATTAAACCAATAACAATTAACAATAACTTAATTAAAATGTACAGAATTACAAACACAAAATTACAATTCAACAAAGTCTCTTAATTTTTACGGGACGTATCTTCTTCCGTACTGGTCTCCGTCTCTTCATATGGGGTTCATCTGCTTCATCAGGAAATGTCCTATCGTCAATAACAGTCACATCAGTGGTAGTAACTTCACCAAGAGCTTCATCATTTTCCTTCTCAAACTGAGTAGAGTTTCTTCCTCGACGGTGGCTTTATCAGATGGTACATCTTCAGCAGCGTCATTTGTTCTGTTGTCCACTTCGTCCCAACTGAAATGTCCTGGACCGTGATAACGCCAAAGCCTGTTGGCATTCACCACTTTTGGCTTACCTCGCCGACCACATTTTACCTGGAAAGTCATGTCTGAGAGATGATCCACTACGTCATATGGGCCTTCCCATGGAGAAGACAACTTAGGAGACTTCCCTTTGGTCTTCCTGGGATTATACAATCACACCTTGTCTCCTGGTTCAAAGCTGACTTCAGTAGATCTCTTATCATAAGTTAACTTCATCGAATCAGCAGACGTTTTCAAGTTTGAACGCACTTGATGGTGAATATCATCCATCCTTTCTGATAACACTTTCACAAACTCTGACACATTTTCAGGCAACTCTTCATAAGGTGGACATCCCTTACGCTTGGGTCCCCTTTTAGCACTACATGTCCTGCACCATTCTTCCACATCTCGCCTCATACCTATCCAGTAAAATCTTTGTCTATGGTGACTCAATGTCTTCCTGATTCCGAGATGTCCTCCTGTTAAATTATCATGGGAATGACGCAGCACAACTTCCCGTAACCTCCTCGGTATAACTGTTTGCCAGATCGTCTCTTTCCCATCTGCAGTTTCCCATCTCCGGACAAGAATACCGTCTTCAGGCTTCAACTGGTCCCATTGTGCCCAATAGTGCTTTGTCACAGGTTTTAGACTAGACACCTCCTCCCAAGCTGTACGCGAAACACTTGCTTTAAAAAAATCAATTATTGGCTTCAAATCTTGATCTTTCTCCTGCTCTGCTTTAATATCGATACCTGGTTCCACTTCGTCCTCATCAACTTCTTTAGTTCAACCTCTCTTTTAACAGTTACCGGAACTTGGCCTTTGTTGTTCCCAAAAGTCATTTTATCAAAATTAATTACAAACTTCCTTGGTAGTAGATAGTTCAATCCTAATATGCATTGTTCTTCAGTGTCAGCCAAGTATACTTTCTGTCTGTCCTTTATGCCCATGAGCTCAATAGTTACCCACACTGGTCCCCACAATCTTGTAGAATGTCCTGTCACACCATAAAGCTTCTGTATAACTTCTGGTAGTCCTTCATGGTCTAAGTCCTTGATGCTCACAAGGGTTTGCTGAGACGCAGAGTCTATGACAAAGTTGCACCTTTGGCCATCCAGCTTTGCTGTCACATAGACGCTGTGTGTGTGCTTGGCATTTTACACCTAGCTGTTGGGACTTTCATGATGGGGGAGGTGGGCGTCGCTCAACACCAACCACTACTGGTCTCCTTGAGGCCGACTTGTTGGTAATATTCTTCCTACACTGGCTCCTCAATTGTCCATGCTTTCCACAGTTCCAACAACTTTTCTAGATACCAGCCTTTCCTGCTGTGGCATATCCCCTGTGTTGAAGTTGCCAA
>NW_013665904.1:81357-82731 GCF_000517525.1 Limulus polyphemus
CTTCTCGTTCTTCTTGTTTCTTTTCTTTTTCCCCTAACAACTGCTGTAATTTCTCTTCTCGTTCTTCTTGTTTCTTTTCTTTTTCCTCTAACAACTGTTGTATATTCTCTTCTCGTTCTTCTTGTTTCTTTTCTTTTTCCTCTAACAACTGTTGTAATTTCTCTTCTCGTTCTTCTTGTTTCTTTTGCTGTTCTTGTATTGCTGACATTAAGTCTGCTAGGCTGTAGTTTGATTTGCCGCTTCTCGTTTCCATTTTTTTTTTTATCCCACTTCTGACACCAATTTGTTACGTCTCCGTTCGTTAGTTAATTTTCCGTAACTTGTTCCAACGAAACATTAGCGACACAAGTCCTTTCTTAAATAAAACTGGTTTATTCTTACGGAATACAACTTTACGATACACTTAATTTCAACAGTCGCTCTATAACAATACTATAATTCACGTCTCACGAGGCCAACAATATTTTGTCACATACATTCAATTACTCATTACACTGTTCCCCCGTCACGTTGTGACCATCTTATATATACCAGTCTACCCCCAATCTAGTTATCTCCCGAAGGTTCAAGAAAGAAGTGGCGTGATACTAGTCACGTGACCTCACTGACGCAACAATACATTACATGTATGTTTTACCTTTTTTTTAAAAAAGAGCATTTTAACATCGTGAAGGGAATTGCAACGAGTCAACTACATATTGTGCAATATTGGGTTTGACAGGAAAGGTTCGTTGATAATGATACGTTATAATTAATTTATTTTCAAAATATTTTTAAATTAGAGAAGATTTGTAAATATATAGTACGAATAATAATAATAATAATAATTCAAGCCACTTGCCGAGAATTCTACCCATTTCCTTATCGAAACTTCCCAAACGCTCTTGCATAAAAATAACAATCAAGTGGCATTTACAATCATAAAACCATATCCTCTTCAAATTAAAAAGGAAAGAATTAAAATCCAAAGTAAACCAGGGTAAGTAGGACCCTTAAATGAAATAGAAAACAATCTCCCATTATGCACACGATGCACTCAGTCATGATTATATTTTTAAGTTGAGTTATACTTATACTATTAGAATTATACTTTATAGGCCTACTCCACATAATATTTAGGCCTATATAGCAGTACTATTCCTGGTAGTGGTAGTAAGTTGAAGCAACGCTGCTTGTTTTGACCCAAATTCCTCGACTGTGTAGTTTTTTTGTAATTTCGTGTTGAACAATATGTGTAATACCTAAGTAAAATGAGAAATTTAGCTTTTTTAACTTGAGCTGTGAAACTTCATTTAATTATTATCATTATTCATAGTTATACACAGCGTGGTCACAAGTAAATAGACACCACCTTTTCAGAAAAAATGAAATGTT
>NW_013665904.1:83390-90064 GCF_000517525.1 Limulus polyphemus
ACTTTCTGAAAATTGAGCAAATCTTGATTCGTCTGAGAACATACGGTCTTCCAAAATCCAGAGGCTTGGTCATCATATCACTTGCCCACTTCTTTCGTTTGACTATGTTGGCAGGTCTTAATATAGGCTTTCGTCAAGCTGCTCTGCAACGATAACCCAATCTGTGGAGAATCCGTTGAACAGATTTCGGGCTCATCCCACTAACTTCTGCAGTTGTTAATCTGGGATCCATTTCGATGCTCCTCTTGACAGCCCTTTTTGTCCTCTCCAATAGACCAGGACGACCCCGATGCTGCTCAGTTGTTTCCTTGCTGTGTTTCCTGAACTGCACGATGATTCTGTTGACTGTCGAAAGCGGGATTCCCAAATTCTGCGAAATTTGCCGCTGACTTATTCCACCATTTGCTTGACCAACTATCCTTCCTCTAACAAAATCTGACAATTTGAGAGAACCTTGAGTTCTAGGCATGTTGTAGCACAAGATAATTAGTGTGCAAACCATTTTTATTTATATAGTGCTCTGTGAACACAAATTAGTTAGCATAAATCAGTTAAATGACGAAAAATTAGGTGTCTATTTACTTGTGACCGCTCAGTGTACGTTATGCTAGTTTATTAGGACTAATCAATTAAATTAGTACTAGTACTAGTTGTAGTGTTAGTTTGAGACCAGATAGAGTAAATAAACCTTATGCCAGTTATGGTATATGGGTAGTTTCGAAACTGTTCGTCTCAGAAGTATCTGCATTACTTGAATTTTGTAGGGTTTGCTCAGGGTAAATGTAATTTCACTGATTTTAAAAAGGCAGCCCCTACAAACGACTTAGTTTGATTATAACAAACTTATTAGGAAAGCTGCCTGAAAGTAAAAGATAAAAGTGTGAATGATTCTTGGAATTGTCTTCCTAAATCATTTAACTTTGTTGAGAATATTTTTATTCTTTAAAATTTTTTATATTTATACCAGAAACCAAATACAAAATGGTTCAACAGAAATATTAAATTTTTAACAAATTAAACATAGAAGAATATGGATATCATTGATAAAATTCAAGATGCAGAAAACAAAAGTAAAAAAAAAAAAGATAAAGCAAAAAAGGCTCTAAGATTATAATACCAGTTTGTACCTAAGGGTTTTTTAATGCTTATTTTAACAGAAAAAAAGCCACAGAAAATATTGAACTTTAAAGAGAACTTTAAATGGGTAACTTTATTGTTGAAGAGGAACACCGATGCTGAAGCACTAAACAACTTTTCTGCTAACTGTTTTACAAAGATGATAATAATGAGATTCCTAAGCTGATTAATAATCTTAAATGAAGAAAGCAGTTCTTAGATAACCTTATTAAATAAAATCATATTTTGTGAAAGCTTAGAAATCTTAGAACTAGTGGAGTTTTTGGCTCTGGTGAGATTTATCCTGTGACTGTAAAGAGGCAAAGTAATGAATTGATAGGGGTTTTAACTGAAACTTGACAGAAGGGAGGTCCTATTCAAATTTTAAGAATATTTGGGCACAAGTTGAAATGGGAGACTGTGATATGTAGGAAAGACTGATAATAGGAATTAACTAATTAGTAGTGATAAATTTTTAAAAAGAGTTGGAATGACTTTCTTTATAAGGTATGAGCTGCAGCCCATTGAGACTGAGGACAAAAGAGTATAGTCAGAGGTTTAATGTATATGGGTTATTTGTGTTGCAAAGGTAGAAAGCTTTTACTTGGTATATCCCTTCCAGTTCATATGGATTTCAACGAGAAATTGTGTAATAAGATCAGGGCTGTTACTAATAGGACATTGGTGTAATTATATAAATAAACATAGGGGTATATGCAGTCAAGCAGTGAAGGGAAAGTTTTAGAGGAGATTCGGGATGGTTTTCTATACCAAAGGGTCTAAAAACCAACCAGAAAGGATACCATTTTTAATTTATTGCTTACCACAAAAGAGGATAAGATTATAAGAATTAAAGTAGAAAAATATTTGGGGAAGAGTATCTACATAAATTTTAGATTTGGTGTATTGCTACATGTTGAGATTAAGCTTAATAAATTAAGTTTTAGTTCCTTATTTTCAGAATGTGTTGGGGCCATGAGACAAGATTTATCATTATTGAATTGAGGTAATGAATTTAAAGTTGGTATGAGACAAGTTTGTACACTTTTAATGGTTTTTAATTGAAAATAAGCATGTTTCTAAAAGGAAAAAAATTATTACAGGGAAAACTTGCAATAGACCTAAAGGAGAACTGAGATAAGTATCATAAGTGTAAGATGTTTAAATTCACAGATGAGATGGAAGATTACAGAAATATAGGAAACAAAGATTGAGGTTAAAAAAAGGGATTTATGTGAAACAGTTTGCTAATAATATTAAAACTAATAACAATGATTTTTTTAAATATATTAAATTTAAATAAAATATTATGTTAGGGATTGGGCTTGGAAATGATGATGGAAAGAATTTTTTTTTTGTTGACTATAAAGTGGAGCTTTTAAAAGTTTTCTTTTTTTTTTAAAGAGAGGATGTAAGCATTTTTCCTGATTCTGAGCTTTCCTTTGGAAAAATTGGAATTATGAATTATTTATCATTTGATGGTAAATGAAAATATTGAAAGATTAAAAATAAAGCATTAGGACTAGTCAGTATTTTCCTCAGGGTTTTACAGGAGGTTAAAGGTCAGATATGTGAGTCATTCTCTTTCATTTGTGGTCAATAAACAGTGAGTAGGTGACTTAGGGATTAGAGAGTTATTAATTACACCTATTTTTGAATGGGATGATAAGTTAAAGACCCATCCTGGGAATTATAAGTTGGTTACTTTTAATTCTGTAGTGGGAGAAATTCTAGAGTCTGATAAAAAAGCTTTGCAAAATCATTTAGCGAAGTATGATAGCACAACACAGAAACAATATGGATCCACTTATGGAAACTCTTGCCTTATTAAAAATGTTAACCTTTTTCGAGGATGGTACTTGTTATCTGAATGATCGAAAGGATTTGATGTATTTAGATTTTCTCATGGTTTTTTGTAAAGTGCCACACATAATACTGGCTTAGAAAATTACTTCGGTGGGAGTTGATTGGATTGGAGGGTTGTTGGGTGAGAGAAAGTAATAAGTGGAATGGTTTGGATACGAGGTCAGAGCTTGAGTCTTCGATTTTTCTTTTTTACATTAATGATATTAGTATGGGCATAATTAGAAAATTAGTCAAGTTTGTTGATGACATTAAAATTTTGGGTATTGTGGAATGACTTGGATTATTTGGGAAATGACATTTCTAGTAATTGAAAGGTAATGCATTAGGTTATAATAATTTGGGTCACATGTTTAATATAGATGGGAACCCATTCAATAGTATGACCTGAAAACAAAATCCAAGCATAGTTGTATATAAGGCTCTCAAATAATCATCTGAGATCTACTTACACACATTTGGAGTTTAGGAGTAAGGTAGTTTATTAAGATATTATACAGAACTTTGGTAAGACTTTATTCAAAAGAATACTGTGAGAGTTTTACTAGAGTATTTGAAAGGTAAAGCTGTAGATCAATTCCTGAATGTTATATCAAATAAGTCTAGATTTTTAAAGTCAAGGCTCAGTTTTTATTTGATAGACTTGATTAACTTGTAGACTGATATACTACATGATGATGTACATGCTGGCAGTTATGCATTCCTTGCAGGTTTTGTTTGATAATTTTATGGATGTGAAGTGTTATATTTAGATGGATTTTTGTTGTTGTTGGGTGATCCTGGTGGTGTTAATGGCCTTTTGTTATCTAGTTTTATATTTTTAAGACGTATCTTCCTATAGTAAAATCTTATCTTAGTGTCTCTTCTTATTATATTGGTTTTATCTACATAGATATTGGCAAGTTTAATTTTTAATGCATTTTTTGGCTGTCTGATACACGTTATGACATAGTTTTAAGCTTTCCAAAGTGAAGGCTCAAAATGCAATTTTTGTAGTTCACTTTACACATTTTGTGTACACTGTGCAGTGAAATATTGTAACTCAGGGCATTGGCAACCTGAATTATCCACAATCCAGATCATTTTTTATGTGAATAAATCTTCAGAATGATAAATCTATTCAGGAATTTGTATATTCATGGTCTGAGTTCAAACAGCTACATCTTATAAGAAATGTGCATTCTTAAAACACACACCCATGAATTTTATTTGAATCAGAATTTTCAGTGCCTACTGGAGGAATTTACAGACTTTGATAACAAAGTTAGAAAAAAATTACCTTTACACTCCAGATAATTATAAGAGAACTTTTAACATCAGTTAAAGTTTGTTTATTATCTGGAGTGTAAAGGTCTTTTTTTTTTTACTAACTCTATTATCAAAACATGAATTTTATATAACAAAATGATTCAGTAATCAGTATACTGTTCACTGAAAGTCAAGTGGGAAACAAGGTTATAATTACTAACCACAAAACACCTGCTCTTGCAGTGGATACCAGTTTACAACAATTTCTTCTCTGAACGGCTTTCACATTAGGTATGTATGCGTAAGCTATAACAGATATTGATAGGTCACCAGAAAGAATTATGCTACAGTCACATGAAGTTGCTCTACTCGATAATGTGTTATTTGCTTAAAGCTGCTAAGAATTCAGTTCAAAAGCAGACTTAATACAACCTCTTCGGAAAGTGATTTGTTGCATATTTGGCCTACACTGTATATTTTGTGTTCTGTAAGTCTGTGGTTTGCACAAAATGGCGATTTCTGTAAAAGTGACGACATAGTATGCTACTTTGAATATGCAATTTGTATGATTATGACACATAATAAACTGATAAGTTTATTGTACATACAATTGTCTTTTCTTTATCAATTGCATGGCTACTCTTACTGGTTTGAACCTTTGCATTTATCAGTTGATAATGACTGTTAATATATTAATCATTGCATATAAAATGCCTGAATTGGTTATCTGAATATCTCGATAAACTGGAAGAACTATCTGCTACTTTACAAATGTATCTGGATTTAAAAGGTTTTACTGCATTCCCAAAACTTGTCCCACAAATGTATTTGGTATGAAAAAAATTAACTATATTCATATTTATGTGAATAAAAATGTGATTATATAATTCAATAATAATTGCTAATAGGAAATATAATAATTACCATTTATTATTCTTTAATTCAATAACAAACTCTAAAATGCATCCATAATCTATCTTTCTAAGAATCATTCTGCCAAAAATTGGCCTTAAAATATTAATGAGGTGAATTGAAATTACAAAAGGTAATACTTTAACAAAAACTATGGATGAAAAATCAAGATTTCTATTTGCACTTTATACAACTATGTACTCAGCATAGGGCTTTAAGGTTTTATCAGTGATTGCACTAAAATATTTCTCTTTTTTTTGTTTCCATAACGTCACTGCATTTCTCACAATAAGGAACTTATTTCTAAAATTCAATATCAAGTACATGCATGTAGAGCTGGGAGATTAACTTGATTAATCACTTTAATGAGGCATCAATTAGTGTCATGTAAAATTATCAGTTAAGTAAATATATGACTAAATAATCAACTAAACAAAATAATTTTCAGTTATTACTGTTTTTGATTATTCCGTGTGCCAAGTCTTATGTGAGGATAATTGGTTAATGAGCCAGATGATTAATGATTAATCAGTAAGCAAATTCCATTATCATCCAGCTCTAGTCAATAGTCTTTTAAAAACTAATATGCATTCAACAAAATATTCTTATTATAAGCCTGGTGCCTTCAATAAAGGTTTTTATATTGTGTGATTTTAAGCATTGTGTCATCTTGTTTTTATTAGTTTGATCGTTATCAGTAATATAATTTGACCATTATAAGTAATATATAGTTTGTCATTATACTTAATTAGCTATGCCCATTACTAAATATATATGTTTAATTCTGATCTATGGTAAAAGTTATACTTGGCTTGGCCAGCTTATTAGATTTTGATGGACCAATACAAAATTTCAAGCAAGTTCTACCTACCATAATCTAAACTAAAATGGGCATACTTCTTCACATGAGTATAAACTATTTTTTCATTTCCTTAAAAAGTTTCAATGTCCACTATATTTTTATAACTTTAGCAGGAAAGTATTAGCAAAACTGTAAACATTGATTTTGGGCCTCTGTTTATATGTGATGCATGAGAAAAATGCAACCAACATTTTATGTTAATGGGGATTTGTAAAAACATTGTTGTGGATATTAATGTGCCATCTACAATTCATCATGTCCTGTTGTGTTTCTCAGTTAAATGGAAGAGTTATATTCTGTAATGATGATGGAAAATTATTAGTATATCAGTTATCTGTAGAAATCCCTTCTCGTGGCTGGTACATGTTTGTTTTTCACAAATTTAGAAGTCATAATGCCTGTCCTTTTTATTTATTATTATTTTTTTAATTTATATTTTGAATATTGACTTTGCTTTTAATTTTCTGGTGTTGAACTAAAGATGGAGGCTCCTGTACTGGTAAGTAACACCTCTTCCCAGCCTATGCCAGACAGTAAACCTTCACCCTGGGGTATGCCAGCTGTAACTGTTGAGCCAGTCTCATTTGCTGAAGTAATGAGTGAACAGCTAGCATGTTCATTACATCAAGATGAAGAAAACCAAATGGAGAAAAGTATGAGGTGAGAAGGAAAT
>NW_013665904.1:91064-115864 GCF_000517525.1 Limulus polyphemus
ATATATATATATATATATATACAAATACATACACTTGATTACTTCTGATTTTTGTATTTATTTCAGAACTTTCAAGGGCATGTAGACTTTTTATGAGATAAGTGATAAATGTATTGCTTAATAAGAACCAAGTCTTGATTTTTAATCCACTAATTTTCATTAGAACAATTTATTTTACAGAAACACAAAACAGATTCATTATACTTTTTCTCTTTTTTTTCTTTTTTTTCATAATTTGTCTAAAAAGAAGTGTCAACTATCAAGAAAGATAATACAAAAATTAGCACTTAATATTGACTTGGAAGTTAAGGCATTCGTTGGACTACCATGACTATATTTTGGGAATGCCTTAGCATAGTCTAAGAGTTCTCTCTACTAACTTCAGTCCCATTCAAAAAATTATTAATTGATAGAATAAAAGTTAAAAAATGCTGAAATAAACTACTGTTCCAAATTTATAATTAAAGAAATGTCTTGATTTAACGATTAAGAAACTCGTATTTGTGCATTAAATGTTATAGATGTTACTTATAAGAATTAATTGCAAGGAGTGATAAACGTCAGTATTGAATCAAGTTAATTATCTCTGCAGTTTTTTAAATGTGTGATTAAAATAAATGAACTATAAGCACTAAAAAGGCTTGTTTCAAAATTTAGATAATTATGCTATATGTATCAAACTAGGATAATGATAACTTATTTCATCATGCTCATTAGAAAATATGATTAGCACCCAAGCCATAAGGTGAGAGGTCCATTTAATATATCTGCCACAACTGTGTCTTTTGAATTTTATTAATTTACCTAAACAATGTATTTCATTCTGCATACAGTAAATACATTTCACTGAGGTTATCTTTTTATAGTAGTGAACCACTTTTAGTTCACATGTGAATTATCCTGAAGAATTACATTATATTATTATTAATGTAAAAATTAGTATATGTAGGTTGTACTGTTGATCTTAATACCTCTTAATAAATATTGTAAAATACTGTGAATTATTGTATGACTCACTTTTTTCTAGTGTAAACTGCTGAATGCATTGAATTTGTGCATTAGATGAACATTTTGATGGTTAACAAGTCCAAAAATTTTGTTATATCAAGTGTTGGAAGAAGTTACTTACATCCCCTGATATCAACATTATGGGAAGAATTACCCTTCATAAATGAATCTTATCAGGCATAATGAGAATAATTATACAAAGTAGAAATATCTTTGAACCTCAAGATTCAAAAAGTAAAAATGAAATACATTTCTTAATATTTTCAGTTTTCAGGGGTAGTATTAAAAAAGCCACACAAAATTTGTCAGTTCTGAACAATACAAAATCAGCTAAAGCTATCATTAACAGTAGATTAAAAAGCTCCAAAATCCAATTACTACTTGAAAAAAAGAAAATTAGATCTTTTAATTATAACCACATAATCATTTGTTTGAAACATTGCATTATCCAGAAAAGATGTGTAGATTTCAAGATGAATCACAAAATTGTTGTTGGCATTGGTCAGATACATTTGTATCATGCAGTTGAAGTGCACAAAAATGTGCAATACTGCTTAAATATATACTCTTGAAGAGTACTTCTAATTAAAATACATACTCAGACAGGAGGATGTTTCTTCAAAATTTGATTGTTAGCATGGCTTTTGTGTCCCTTTGGGTTATTCAAATGATTTAGTTTTGTGGCTGAAATAAATGGTAAATTTGTATTTAGTGGCAGATTTGCCTCTGGGAATTATAATGCCTTATAGAAAAATATTAATTTGTAAATAAATGCATATTATTTACTGTGCATGCATTAAGTAACAGTAGAGAAAATGAGTGCTAAATTTTTGTATGGTAATATCTAAAAGTAAGTGGTTCAGTCAGTAAATTTCAGAGTTATGTAAATAATCCTGAAGTGCTTTTTTTTTTTTTTTACTGAAGGACAAAGAACATTGGAACTGTTTTCAGAATTACATTACTTTTAGCACATAAAACTTGCATGAACAAATCAATGATATTTTGGCTCATTCCTTTTAACACTGTAGATACAGATGTGATACACTGTGATGTTAGATTAGAAAATATAAAGAGTGTCCAATGGCTTAAATATTTTCTGTACATAATGTGGCTGAGCCAGAAAGTTTGTAATCTTGATAGTAGCTCAAATACCTCTTATGAAGGCAGATGTAAGGTATGGGATAGTAATGTACAGTTATTATAGTATTCTCAAACTCTTAACACCACATTAATGTATATCAGTTGAGATATCATAAGGGATATAAAAGTAGTTTTTGCCAATTTCAGTTTTTTATATAATTGTGAGTTGTTATGCAAAAGGTATATATTCTCTCATTCATAAAAACTGTATGCCTTTGATATGAAAGTTTTATGAAGTGATAATTTTTGACTAATTTTGTTTATTCTTGTCACAGCCACACATTGGAAGACTTGGAAGTCTGGGATCAAACAGAAGGAAGTACTGACTGCAGTAACGATTTAATATTGGCACATCTATTACAGATGGAGTACGACCGTGAACATGATGTATGCCTTGTTAGACAAGAACAAAAGTTTAATGGAAGCAGCAAAGGTTAGTTGAAGAATGACAATTTATGTTTTCTCACACACACACACATTTCCTTTGAACACTGTTGTTTAGAAAATAAAATATATGTAAAGTATTCTGGAGGTAAGATTTGTATGAGAAATATTCATCCAAACATTGAAAAATGGTTTAGAGAAGTAAAGTTTAATGAAAAAGTAATTTACTGTTAAACATATTTTTGTTTCATAATTATTGAGAAATCTCAATCTTTCTGTTGCAAACTGAATATTTGTTGCTAATATATAATTGAATGGTTGTTTATATCTAGCTTCCAAATTTACCTGCACTAGCTTTTGTTTTTAGTGTTTGTAATAGAACCTTGCCACCCTATATATGTTTTAAGGGTGTTTGGCTTTGAGTAAGGAAACTTATGATTCTCTAACCTCAGTAACAGTGTAGTGCTGCTTGGTTTTTACTAATAACATTAGGAGAGAAACTGTACAAATTGTTTGTTTACTGAAATATTAACTTGAAAGTTAAAGAATAGTGAGTACTACTGTTTAATGATTGATCAGTCAGACAGTACACTGTCTATGTAGTGATGGCTCGAATGGTTCATCAAAATGGAATTCTAAATATCTCCTTAATAGGTCTTCAGAACTTTACAATACTGTACAGTGTTTCCTTTTATAATAATATCTATGTAACGACTGAGTTTCAATTTCTGGGAATGTCTGTAAATATCATAACAAAAAGTTTGAATTTATTGTTCTTCTTTCTTCTGCTTGTTTTTTATTCTGGTACCACAGAATTTGTCTTTTTAGGCCAGTTAAATCTTAGAATAAAATGTTATAATAATTAGTATCTAGTACATTTAAAACTATGAGTGTGTTTAAAGAAGTTAGAATAAATTTTCACTTAACCTTTATTGTTCCATGTATACATTACTGTACATTGACTGAAGTCCTTTAGTAGCTAATATAACTTGGTATGTGACCTTAATCAAAAACATTTTATATTCCACGGTCACTTAGGTTCTTTCATTAGTCTATGAATGATTTAACAATAAAATACTGATAGAATGAATGCAAATTAAAAACAGTCATTAATCATGACTGTGTAGTTAATCAAAATGATTAATTGATTATAAAAAATGACTAAAAAAACACATGAAAACATTGTAGGAAGAACATGGCCACATTAACTCATAGGTCTACAAGGTCCCCCAAATCATTATGATAATTTTAAAACATGAACAAGAATAATTCAAAAAATTTCAGTACACTTTTTGATTATAAATAATTTAATGTCAAGAGTTAGTAAAAAAGGACAAATACTTGTATTTAATGGTATAGTTGGTAGTGTGTTATGATGGGGATCAGAGGGGAGAGATCCTCAGTGCTAGGGCCCAAAAATTCTTAATCCAATTCAGAAGAGGAATTAACACTGAAATTCTCATCTTACTATAATTGTACTTAGTCAATCAAGAAAGTTTGACTTCTCAGTGCATATTATACTTTACATAAGAACTTTTAAGAATTAAGGAAAAAATAAGTTTCTTGTTTTTTTACAAAGATTGAGTATCTTACGAAAGTGTATCATCAACCTAAGAACTTGCAAGTTTCTTGCATATTGCTGTATAGTATGCATATGATAGGTCAGTTTTTTTGTGTGTACTTAATAATTTAATATAAACTTTTACTTGCTTGTCTCAGGAACAGTAGTATTATTGGAAAGCTAATTTCTCAAACTATATATTTTTTTTTATAAATGATGATAAAATCGTTTAAATGATTATTTACTAGTCCTATGATTCTTTTATATTTGAGATGTATCTTACAGTGTTTTATATTTCATTTGCAAATGTTTGTCTTAGTTAGAAAGCAAGATAAAGTATAATAGTTTTCGAAAGATTTTTTTTTCTTGGTGTTAAATATTTTGTGTTCTAAATTGCATATTTAAAAGAAAATTAAGTAAGTTAGTAAAAACAACACTACAATATTAGGGTTAACTTTTATTGAGACTTTGAAAGCAAAAAAAACCATAAGACTTGCACTAAATTTCTTGTTTTCTATGTATATTTTTTATTTATTAGTATAAAAGTAACTAAAATGTGAAAATTAGAAACTTACTTGGTTAGATAACAAAAATTAAATGGAAGAAACCGATTGAAAAATACTTGATAAGAGAGAGCATGTTTCACGAGTGCAACATGTAATTTGATCAAGCGTGCTGGTAACTCAATGATGTGTTTCCCTGGTTCCTTGCTGTAATAATTGACTTTGGTGCTAATCTAAGTGGCAATAAAGCAATATATATAAATCACTGGAAAATTTGTACTCTATTATCTTTGGCTGTAAGATAAATGGTGTATTATTGTCTGCAACAATATGCAGTCATTCTAGAAAGAAAAAGGGTAATTTCATACTTTTCTTGTGGTGGTTACAAAGTTTTTCAAATGTACTTATCTTGTATACAGTGTTATAGTAGAGAAATAAAAAAATTATATTCATTTAGGAATCTGCAGAAGTTTTTCAAATGAAATTGAAAGTTATAAAATAAAAAAACATTTTTAATCTTAACATAAAAATCACCTTATACTCGGACCAGTCAGATTCTGAACCAGACTGCCTCCATAAATTTACAGACAAATTTTTAGTGAAATAGATAATTCAAAAAATTATTTTTTTCTATTCAAAAGACTTGCAATATTTACTAAAAGTTATAGTATGTACTTTCATAGTTACATTGTGGTTACAGAGTTGGTCAAAATGATCAAGCCTGTATAGAGAAAGTTAACAATTTTTAACCAACTTAGGACAAGTAATAGAAATATCATTAAAGTGTGGCAACACAAGAAATGACAAAGGCACTTAAAAATTCATGAATGTGTATGTACTTTTTCTTAAAGAGTTGAGTGTTCAAACATTTTAAGTGGGGCTCAAAATTAACACTAGCAAATTTCTAGTAAAACAAATTGCTAGCACATGTTTCAGAAGGAAGATTCATATTTTTTTTATTGTTGAACATCAATACACCTATGATACATAATTTCAGTTATTTGTATTGCAAGTTTCTGAGTATAGAAGATTACTATAATTGTGGCTAATAAGACTATTTCACTTATCAATGTCATGCCAGTTTTGTAATCCCCTTTTAAGCTGTATGGTATACCCAGGCTAAGTTTCAGGAAGTGGGGATAGCTAGACCACAGCTTCAACTCGTTTGATTGGTTACCAAGGTAATTAGCACATGGGCCAGTCAGCCTGACTTACAATATCTGGCCTTTGCAATGCAGTTTTGTTTGCAACACAGATAGAAATACTAATAAGAAAATAGAAATTATGTTAACTGTAGATGTTTTTTTTTACACATTACTCTTACTTTATCCATGATGAGCTCAAACGTTAGGTCTATTGGCTTCTAATGTTTGGCCCGCTTACAGCAATTAAACTGTTAATTTTATTAATACTTTTAAGTATAGGGTAGCTGTCAGTAGTGTGGGTATTAATTTTGTTGATCCAAGCATTTGTGGCTTAGACACACTAGTTTCCACCCAAATCAAGCATATTTTAACATTTGTCTTTAATTTAATAATGAGTATCTCTCCAAGACTGTTTCTTGAAAATAAAACCTTTTTTTTTATTCAGTAAAAAGTGTAAAACATGTATATTACCTTTTTCACTAACACTGCTTATTGTGTTTAAAACCTGAATGAATGTTTGTATTGTAGTTTTGTAGATTTGTTACCATACTTTTGTGGTTCAACATTTGATCAACAGTTTTGCACTATGAAATAATATATATGAATTTCATTTAAAGATAGTTATTATTTTTGGTCCACTGTCTTTATTGCTCAAATGTTGTCCTTTAGCTGTAATGTGAATAGTGAACTTGTAAGTGTTGTGGCAGTTTTTCAATTTTGAGGTTGTTGTTTTGAATAATATTAACTCACAATATAAAATTTAACTCAAGCTGAACTGTGCATCTTGTTTTCTATAATTTAAAATGGTATTAATTGCTCCATTGTTGCTTTGTGATCATACTTTTTAAAAATAAATATACTATAAAAGTTAATATTGTAGCTCATTCTCATTTGTTTCACTACTTTAATCTTTTATTTGTTTAATATCAGTTAAGGGAATCCCAAAATACCATCTTTGTAGTACTTGGTAGTTAAAAAGCTAAGTCAGTATCAGTTGCTGGATTATTCCTTATGGAAAAAAATGTTGCAGAATTTAGTATTTTAATCCTTTTCGTAGTAATAAATTAATATTATGTATATCATTTGTTGAATTTAAATAATAACTTTTACTAAGGGTTTTAATGTGATATGTTACAAAAGTATAGGTTTATTTGTTAAGATCTTTCCAGTTTCAGTGTCATTCAATAACTACCGTCGGCTTCCTCGTGAAATGTTATTTGATTCTGATGAAGATGATGATGAAGAGATTGGTGCACAACACTGGGATATGTTTGAAAAGGCAGAAAAGTCTTCTCCAGCAATTGGTAGAAGTGGATTTACTCGCCATGGTGGCGAGATCACAACCAAGCATGATCCCATTATCTGTAGTCACAGGAATGCCTGTCGCGTGATGGAGGTAAGAATAACTTATGAATAGATATACTTAAAATGTGAACTAAACTACATTTAAATATTTGCCAAGAACCTGAGCATGTCTTTACAGTTAGCTCTTCAAAAGTTTTATTGACTTATAACAAGTTCAAGTTCACTTTTCTGAATCTTGTTTAAAACTGCAGTTTCTAATATTATAACTTGAAATTGGTTGTATTTTCAGGTTGCAAACCCAAATTATTTTGTTAAAAGGAACCTCACCCTGCTATATTTACAGATCTTTTTGATTATTTAGATTGTGTAAGATGTATACAGCAGATTGTATGTCTCAATTATTTTTAGCAGTCATTATCAAAGTCACATAATTTATAATTTTTCTACTGTGAACCCTCTCAACATTGGTAGGTCAAAGTATGCATGTCACAACCTATTGCAGAGTTACATTCAAACTTAATTAAACTACTTTATTATCAGTGTATTTCAATGAACTTGGCATTCAAATTTTAATTTCTTAATTTCAACTAAATTCTCTGTCTTTGCTGTCTGTATCATGCGACATTTATTCTTTCTGAAATTGCCCTTTCTTATTTTATTGTACCACTAAAAGACTGTGGAATTTCTTACATATACTATACATATCCCAAATTAAATTGTCAGTTTGTAATGGCAGAGCGTTTTGATTTACTGAGATATAAGCAGCAAAGTGAAGGCCACATATCATGCCTTTTTTAGAACATCCTGAAATTGTCATAAATTCTCTTGCTGTTGCATTATTTGTAACCAACAGAAAGACAAAATTTCACTTTACTAACAGCAGTTTAGCTTCAAGCTTTTCTAATAACATTTCAACATTTTGACATTTTTTTTTTCTCTGTTTAATCAGGAATGGGGATTACCAAAGCTTAATTAGAAAGCCTGGTAGATTATATTGGTTTAATAAAATTCTATTTTATATTTGTGGCAACATTTCGTATTCTAAATTGAATATTTTAAATAAATAATAATAATAATTTGTGATACAACACTATCATTACTAATGTGTAGGTATAGTGTTTGACATAACTTCTATCATACAAATAAAAATCTTGAAAAAAGAAAAGATTCCAAATGTAAGAAATAAATTTCATGGTTTTTTATGTAATTTTTTTTACTTATTGCTATAAAAATAACTAAAATGTAAAAATTAGAAACTTATTTGGTTAGATAAGGAATTTTTAAAGAAATTAAATAAACAAAGTACTTATGATTAGTGATAGCATGCACTAAGCTTTTATTTAAAGAAATAAAACTAAGTTAAAAATCTATTGGCTTGGGCTGTAGAAATATATTGTGTTTAATTGTCAGTTGGAATGTGCAGTTATTCTAGCAAAAAAAAAGATAATCTACACTTTTTTCTTATTGTTTTTGTTTCATGGTGTTTACAGGGTTAAGCAAATGGAACAAGTCTGTATACAATATTAGTCTAGAGAAAATAACTGATAAGATATAAAGTTCTACTTAAAAGTTTTTAATGTTCAATTAAGAGGCTCCAGAGGTTATGCAAATGAAATTTGAAAACTGTAAAATGAAAAAGTATTTTCATCTTAGGATAGAAATGACTTTGCACTCAGACTAGTCAGAATCTGAGACAGACTGACTAAAGTAAATTCAAAGACAAATCTTTAGTGGAAATGCTTTATTAAAAATACTGATTTTTTGTGTACAGCATACTCGTAATCTCTACTAAAAATCTTAAATTTGATGAAGATACATTAAATACATTTATAGTCATAGTATGTATAGTTTCACAGTTACATGGTGATTACAAGGTTATGTAAAATACATAAGCCTGCCTCCATGTGACAATTTCTAGAAGTATGTATGTGTTTTAGTTGTTTTATATTTTAGTTAATGGATAAAAATACCTTTCTACTTCTAGCAATACATATTAACTATTTTCCTGAAAAGTTTTGGTATAATTTCTTTGTGTTTTTAATTTCTTTGTTTGGTGACAGTTTCCTCCTGGCTTCCTGACAGGAGATGGAGGGAGTTTTGATATGAAATTGTCTAATCATGTATACAACAAATTAAAAGTTCATTCTTATGCTGAACAACGTCGTGCTGCTCGTCTTCATGATAAAAAGGAAAAGTCCACTGCTGTGAGTGTTACTTTAACTTTACATCCATAAAAATAAATAAATAATCTGGTTTTGATTATTGTTTTTAAGAACAAAACAAATTTATGGTGAAATTATTGAAAGTAGAGAAGAAATTACAACTTTTCAACAGTTCTCTTCATGTTTGTGGTGGCAAAATTCTTTTAGTTTAAGGTTGTTTCCAGGCATTTATTTATCCTATGAAATCATTGTAGAGGATATCTGTCAAATTTTCATGTGTATTTTAGGTCTTAAAACTATGCTTCTATCATCCACTTGTTTCAAGATAAGGATCTTTATTGAATAGTATTTTTTGTTATTGTTTTTGAGTCGTATCATAAATTTAAGAAAATCATGATAAACACTGAAGATACAGATTTCTTCATGATAGCAAATAAAAAAAATAACTTTGTGAGAATGTATAATTAATGTGTTTTGGGTTTGTCCTTTTTTTTTTTTATTCACTATGAATCAATTTTGTTGAATTGCAAGTTACATTAAATCCTGCTTTTGTTACACATAATTATAATTATATATATATATACTTTTGTGTATTTTTATGAGAGAGCTTTATTTTCAAAGATTTTATGTTGATGAAGCTTGCTGAACAGAACCTTGCTCTTTTTGCATATTTGTACCACTAATACAGTGGTCATATTATGCAGTAAAGTGACTAACATTAAGATTGAATGGTTTTGCTAGCTATATGTTTGAGATATAATCAATATACATTGCACAAAACAGTTAAAAGATAATTGTGTTGTTATAGATAATAACAAGGCAAAACCATATATTCTTCTTATTTAATTGACTGTTCTTGGCAACCCTAGAAATAACCACAATATGGTCAACAATGAATATTAAACATGAAATGTCCATGAACTTAAACTTTTTTTTCCTAACAATGTAGAGGTGTTTCTTTAGAGATGCATGGATGATAAATACATGAGATGGTACACAAGATGAAAAGTATGATGAATACATAAGTTTGAATTAATTAAACATGATTATCTAATCCTTTATATTTAATGATAAGTGATGGAAATATTATATTGTGAAAAAAAAATGCAGCATTTTATTGTCTACTATGAAGTTACAATGTTCTTGTTTGAAGATAATTTTTTCTGTTACTATAGTGTGAAGTTTTTTTATTACTCTCTACAACCAGATTACAAATTAAAGCAGTGTTAATTAGGTAGAATTATGAGGAGAATTTGAAATATCAGTGTGTGGTGTACACGAGTGTCCAGCTCTGGAATTTTTCTCAAATGTCAGGGGAAATGTATCTTGGAAGAAATGTGGCTGCTTTGTGATTCTTTTTTTTCTACATTTGAATAATTAAGAAAAAATTTGGAGGCTATTTTATGACACCATGAATAACATACTAAAATAGTCTTGAAAATGCTAATAGTAGTCTTGAAAAACTTCATGTTATTTTTTTTTCTCTGAATTCCTTTATCATATTAATCAGTCATTGGGTTTCTTTTATAGTTTAAAGAAGCTTATATATATCTTAGAAATGTTAACCATCCAATACATTCCAAAATTCGCAGTAACGTGACTAAATAGAAAATATTTAGGAGTGAAATAGTTTGTTCTCTTGCTATATATATATATGTTATACCAGGTTTGGCCAGTAAGGAAAAATATAATACAATTTCTCCACCTAGTCAGTATGGTTTGAATTTTTATTTAAACAAGTAATGAGAAATTGTTCATAATTATTATTTGGTCAATTTGACAATGCTTCTTCTTGAAAGGTGGTAACAAAAAGTATGAATTTTCTATTCCTTTTCTTATTTTTCTCCATGTATTGAAGTAACTGAATGATTATTTGATATTTCCATTTTGATTTCGTTTTTAAGTTAATTTTTATGTACAAACTTATTCAGGACTACACGTTTTAGACCTGCTACTGTACATACTTTTAATATTATCCTTAATACTTATTGATTTAAAAAAATCTGAAAATGTATTATAAATAATGTATTTTTTTTAAGGATTTTAATAAAAAAAACTCAATTTTTAAGGTTAAAAATTAGGCTTAATCTTTGGAAATTGCAAGAAAATTTCAAATTAATTATTTCCAGGCTCAATGAATTTTTTTTAAAGGAATATGGGCAATGCATCTCAGGTATTTTATTTATTTACTGATTGAGTGTGTGTGCTTGAAACCAGACCATATTTGTTACTGACTTATGTTGGGATTTATCAAATCTATGGAAGTACAGTTACAGATATATTTGTGAAAAAAATTATTATATGGCTAAAACATTATGCCCCATTTTGTTGTTAATAACTGTTGTCTAATTTGATGGGTTTTTTGGTGGTGCTAGTCTGTTACACTGATCTGCAGTGTTTAATTTCCTTTGGTAGTATTTTATGGATTTACAGAATATGTCAAGTTTGTCAAAGCAGTTTTATCATCTGGTTGATGTGTACATCATAAGAATAGGTTAATAAATATTTTGTGAAACCAAAGATTATAATCCTTATATTATTTCATTGAATGCCATCTTTGAAACATAAAAGTACTATAACAGCACATACAAAACTAGGTTTACACCACATTAAACTGTTTCTAGGATCATCTTTAAGTCAACTGACTGTTAGGCCTGAAGACAGCCTTAAGGCTAAGACTGGAAACTTGCTATTTAAATAACAGTTTTAACTTGGTTTATTATTAACCAATTTGATGTCTGATTATTCAAATAAACTGAAGATTTTTGAAATAGTTGTGTGTACATAGCATATTATCAATGTAAATTTTTATTATTTAGGAACACTCCCTTGATCCCAAAACTCGATTGATCTTGTACAAGCTGGTCAATCAAGAAGTTTTGGAAGGTGTGAATGGTTGTATAAGTGTTGGGAAAGAAGCCAGTGTATTTCATGCTTGGGGAGGAAAGTAAGTACTTTCTTTTCTTTCTGTATAATATCTTACAGCTTTTTTGTTTGTGCAAAATGGTTTTTAAAATTCAATACATAAATTTTCTTACCTATAGTTATATTTTATTCAAAGTCCTTCTTAAAATATACTTCAAACAAATAATTACTAGTAGTTGAGTATTTATTCTAAATCATTATATTTTTATTATTTAACTGTTAATAATTAAACACTACCTGCTAATGTGAATAGTGACAGAGTACTTTGATACTTTACAAAAATAACAAAACATTTACTTTGTTAATGTTTACGTTAGTAAAATACCAAGTATAGTAACGGTTTACCATTTTACAAAATAATCAATTTTCAGTTCTTCGCTTCAACTTTATAATATTAAGATGTTAATGACTTGTGATTTTGTATTTATACTAAACTTAATCATAAATGACATTAACTTTTAAAGACAAATAAATTTGTTTTTTCTATTTGACTTTGGTATCTGTGAGAACACAAATATAACTAACTGTTCTTGGTTCATGCATGATTTGTATCTGAGTATTATTCCTGTTCTCAGCTATAATCTTAGTCTTTCTATCAGAAGATACAGACTTCCTTAGAAGTTCACCAGTTTATTTAAGTTTGCTTGTTTTTTCACTTGGCCTCTAATCTGAGGTGCTGTGAGCCCAAAGTTTTGAGATTATATGCTGTATGTATTAGCATGCCTGTCAATTTATAAGTAAAGGCATTCTGTTTCTTAAGAGTGCAAAAAAGTGCTCATTTTGAAGGACCATTCAGTCACTGCAGAAACTGCAGGCAGGCTAAGGATACTAACATGTAGCTTCACAGCTTGAAATTAACATTGGTCCGTTTGCCATTGGTCATGAAAAACCTCAGCAGACTACTCAAAAGGTTTTCCTGGGTGATCCATGTGGCCACTAAAAAATTGCCCATGAAAATCTAAATTTAAGTTAATATTTCCCCTACAAGATAAATAATGTATATGTCAAGACACAAGTACAAGAATAACAAAGTTATCCGGAGAATTATTTGCAATGTTATTCTCAAATATCGAGCAATTTCTCACCGGTATCCAAAGGGTTGGATGCATCTGCACAATGGCATGCATGAACTCCAACTGGGTACAGTGTATCTGGCAGCGAGAGCCTTTTTGGCAGTTTGGAACAGCTTGAAGCTGCTTGGAAACTAACATCTTCACACAGCAGAAAAAACTTACAGCAACTTGCCAATTACTTTCTAGTACATTAGGGAAGTGGTAGCTTAATGTGATTTGTTGTGCTTTGTTTTTTAAGACAAATTACAAGTTTCCAGAGTGGAAGTTCTGAACTCACCAGGTGTGAGATGCGACAGTGTTTTAAGTTCAAAGAGTGAACACTGGAAAAAAAAAAAAGAACTATGTGCACTCACTGTCTTGGATTATTTGTCTACAATAGTCAACAACCAATCATATGACATTTTATCCTATTTATTTGGTGGAATGGAGCCACGAAACTCATTTTACACCATTGTATGTAACATACTAGACATCACCGTTTTACAGTATGATTAACTTCTCGCTCTATTTAACAAGGTTTTATTTTCTTTTTTTTAAGTTATGTTTTGATGTTTTCTCTCTCATTGAATCTTTGTTAGTACTACAAGTGAGAAAGGTCTATAGGTCATAGTACGATTCATGCATTTATGGGTTGCTTCATTACAAAATAAAGAAAAAATCCATTGGTCACCTAAATTGCTGCCTGGCCAACAAAAAAGCCAAATCTAAATGATCTGGCTGGCTACCAGAAAAAAGTTAAGTCCTGACCTTACTCATTGTAGGTGACTTACAAATACCTTTCCAACATGTCAGACCGGATTGTCTCATTGAGTCATTGATCCAGCTTTCCAGACACTTCGACACAAATATTTTGACTCACAAATGTTTTTTTGTTTCAAGAAAGGCAATGCCTCTTCCTTTTCAGTATCAAATATGGTTTCAGCAACTTTCCATAAATAGGATGCTCCACTGACATTTTTTGAAGGAGAGACTTTTTTTTCCATCAGTGCAGAATCCATAATTTTCATGATGATGTGAAGTGGCTGAAGTTCAAGCTCCTGACATTTCTTGAGGGTGTCAAGGATTTGCTTCTCTTCAGAGTTGTTTATTAAGTAAGTATGTAACTTGGATGTTAAGTGCATCTCAAGGTCATTGAAAGCATGTGGAACAAGATCCATTCTTGGGGTATCTGTTTCAAGTATAGTAATCCATTTAAGTAGAGATTTCAGAAGGTTGGCAAAATTCTTAGCTCTCACCAATAACACATCTTTATGCACGATTCAGACCTCAATCACTTTGTTCAGAATAGATGAGTTTTTTTCAAAACTTGCTGGAGACTGAAGGGGAAACTTTTTCACACAGATTTGTAAGGCAAGGAACATGTTTTCACTAACAATTTAAAAGGGATAGGCTCAGAATATAGGACACTTGTATATGCTTTATAATATTTATGCATAGCATTTTGATTCTGGAGTATGTCTTCAACTTCACAATATTATCTGTAAGAAGATTCAAAATGAATTCTGTGGGATGATCAGAGTATTTCCAGTGAAGTTATTCCCAGCTTTCTTTATGTTAACATTGTTGTGTGTTAAAACAACAAGGGAGCTTGCAATATTATTTTCATCCTATCTTATGTTAATGTATCAGCCATTTATTTGCCCATGTAATTGTCTGTGATTGTGTTGATAGTTTTGTAGAAAACTTGATGTCTCCTGTTTTGTTTCTAGCTGTGTTATTGCTTCCTAAAACAGTTATTTTACTTACCCATTTTTCCTTGGTACTAAATGGCTAAAGCTTATAACCAAAATATAAAAAAATTAATACAATGAAAACAAAAGAGCATAAGTGAATTTTTAATTTTTGTAGATTTATCATGATATTTCTCATCTAAATGTGTTTTTTATTTGTCTTCTTTTCATGGACAGTAGTCAGTGATAGTCATAAGACCCTATATTACTTGTTGATTACCTTTTAAGTATGCATAGGAGCAATTTGAATGTACTAAAATGTACTAAAAAGTAAACATCCATTGAGTTGATGTTAGATGGAGCCACTGATACTACTAAACCAGAGATGAGAGTACAGAGAAGTTTTCTATACGTCTCTCTCACAGTCGTGTTTGTATTCAAGAAGTAGTTAGAGGTCTTATACCAAATGGAAAAAGTGTGAAGTAATACATGTGTGTTTTAAGATAAGTATTCAAAAAAAGTGAAGATTACAAGTTATGTTAACATTGCAATTTTAAGACATTTCATAACTTCAGTATTTCAGGAATGGGAGGAAAGCTGAAGGCAAACCCAGATATTTTTAAATGTTTGATACATTACCAAATTGTCTGAAATAGGAAACTCAAGTTTCAGCAATTGGTCTGTTTCAAGAAAAGTTACTATTTTCATGTTCAAAAATTTGCTTTTTTTTTGTTGTGTTTTTTTGTTCTTACAACAAGAAAAAGAAATAGTTTTGTTTTCAACTCATTTCTATATTGGAATTAATATTATCCATATTTAAAAAAATAAACTTGCATTCAAATGTTCTCAAACTATATAAATTTATTAAATACTGCATAGTGTTATTTTCATAAATCTGTGCTTTTAAAAGTTTTTGCTAGAGATTAGCTCTGGTATTTTCAGCCCGGCATGGCCAGGTGGTTAGGGTGCTCGACTCATAATCTGCGGGTTCGAATCTCCATCACACCAAACATGCTCACCCTTTTAGCCGTGGGGGCTTTATATAGTGATGGTCATTCCCACTATTCGTTGGTAAAAGAGTAGCCAAAGAGTTGGCAGTGGGTGGTGATGACTAGCTGCTTTCCCTCTAGTCTTGCACTGCTAAATTAGGGACGGCTAGCGCAGATAGCCCTCGTGTAGTATTGTGCAAAATTCAAAGAAACTAACCAAACCAAACTAGTATTTTTCTATCAGCTAAACTGCTAATCACTGTGAAATATTCATTACTTTTCATTGATGACAACATTTTTGCTGATGTTAAATGAAATAGTTCTCTACGGAAAACGTACACTGCAAAATTATCAGTTATGGTAGTGAGTTTTCCTATTATTTGTTCACTGTGTTATGATGAGTTTAAGATAACGTCATCCGAAAAAGGTTAAATTTTCAAAGAATGTGTTGTTTGTGTAGAGTGATAATGTTGGTACTAGTAAAATATTTGTTACTCATTTGTCTATAGTTTTTAATCATAGAGTTTTATTGAGAAGTTATTCAGGAATTAACATTTTGTGACAACAGACACTTACAAAAGTATGCATAGGTACTTCAGTTGTGATGATAATTGATAAATAGTTACTTACAATGACGTACACACACGGTTGTCTTGATCTGACTTCTACAGTATTAACCTACAATGATAATCTACAAATAAAAATTTTAAAAACACACAGCTTAGTCTGGTTAATTTCAATAGTTAAGACGTATAAAAAAATATCTATAAAGGTACACACTGTTGATATCATAAATTTCTATAATGATGGCTTGTCATTATTCATTTATAAAGGAATATGTGCCATTGTTAACTCCAGGCAACATAACCATTTAATTTGTACAGTGTAATTGATACTTGTTAAAATATTCATATTGAAGTTTTCTTTATGAAATGTTTTTGGTTTTGATTCTAATTAACTTCAGTACAGTTTTAATATTCATGTAAAAATGATGTGTAAAGAATTTAGAATATTAACATTAACTTCTTTCTTCTTTTTAAGACCTGCTGATCAGATTGTGCCTGGTGAATGTGCTATTAAAGCTTTCAAGACAACACTTAGTGAGTTTAAAAACAGAGATAAATACATCAGAGATGATTACAGATTTCGTGAACGCTTTAACAAGCAAAATCCTCGCAAAGTAATTCATATGTGGGCTGAGAAAGAAATGCATAATCTGACTAGGTAAGCTTATTATGTATTTTTTTCTTGGTAATTAGATAATATTTATGGTTTTATTTTATTTATACACATTTATGTGAACTACACAAACAGTTTACTTCATTCTAAAATACCCAAGGAATTAATTATAATTTTTATTGAATTTCTTAATGACTGAATCATATTACACTTTTTGTCTATCACATATATGAATTTACAAAAAATTGTTTGGTAACTTTGTCCGTTTTAAAAATTATTCTTTTTAAATTAAGATAATATGTAATATTGAGGATTAATTTTTTGTATTATGAATATGAAGTTTGGATTCTAGAAAAAGTTTTCTAATGAAACTGTTACTTTAACAGAATTCGAAAAGCTGGCTTACCTTGCCCAGAAGTAGTGGCTTTAAAGAAGCATGTCTTGGTCATGACATTTATTGGTAGTGACCAGAAACCTGCCCCAAAGCTGAAAGAAGCAAAACTGTCTCTGGAACAGTTTAACCAAGCATATTCCCAGACAGTTGAGGTGAGCAGGTTTTTCTTCTCAAAAAGGAATGAAACAAACTTTAAAACTCTATCTAGAGTTTATGAAAAATTTCGTATTTTTATATAATAATGCTTAGATTTGAGAGTGAGCTAAAGATCAGTATCGTTTCTTTCAACTCTGTCACCACTATTTCTTAGGGCTACTAATGATCTTAAAAAGCTAATATTGAGTGATCATATCTTATTCCTACAGGTCTAGTTATGGCTTAGTGGCTAGTATGCTTGGTTCATGGCTCACAGCCCATTGCCAAGAAATGCACACTGCACTTTATGGCAGTGGGTGCTCTATAAAATTGACAATAAAATTCTAGTATTTGAGTAAAGTAGTCCAAAAGTTGCTAATGGGTGCTGTTGAATAGCTACTTCCAATCTAGCTGTCAGTTCAAAATCAGGAACATCTTTGTGTGCAGATGGTCCGTTGTGCAGGTTTGTGTAACAATTCTAACATAAACAAGCTTATTCTTACTTTAAAATATACCCCAAAAAATAAAATACTACAGTTGATAGTAGTTAACTGTGGGTACAGTATCAACTTATCGGTATTACACTACCTTCGATGTTATTTATGCAGGTTGTGAAGCGATTGTATAAAGATTGTCACCTGGTTCATGCTGATCTAAGTGAGTATAACCTTTTGTGGCACAACAGCCAAGTGTGGGTAATTGATGTCAGTCAGGCTGTTGAGCCCAACCATCCTCGAGCCTTGGAATTTTTGCTGCGTGACTGTACCAACATTTCAACGGTGAGTTTGTTGTTAGAAGTGTGTGTAAACTGGGCATAGCTTTAATCTCCATCTTCATCCTGAAGTTCTCTTTGTACACATGAAACAGTTTATTTAATAGTACATAAAATACTCTAAAGAAACATTTAATACAGGAATTGTTGCAGTAGAATTAGATTGATCTTTTTTTTTTGTGAGAAGAATTTATTCCATTTATAAATAAATCTGATGAAATAGAAAATACAGTCATTGAAAGATCTAGTAGTTGAAAGATAAATTTGTACTTACTCTACTACATCAGTATTTTACCAATGTATGATAATATTCACCATTTGCATTCTATTTATTAAATAAATTTTAAGTTTTTAAAACAACTTAATATTAATGGAATTAATTGCAATATTGACGGTTTTTCTTTGTGGCTCACATGTTATTAGGGATCCTGTAGTAATTTTAGGGTTAATGTCAGTGAATATATACATATATATATGTGTGTGTGTGTATGTATATACATACACGTTATGTTTAATAAACCAAACTCCATACCACTAGTTTTTACAGATGGGCTAACATTTTTGTGTAGCATAAAACCTTTCTGATAAAATTGAAGTTTTGGTATTACAGATCAATTAATAAACTGCACATAATTTACACTTCTCAAAAGTTACATTCTACACCACATATCTGTATCTATATTCATATGAATGTTACTTGTTGATCAACATTTGTTGAATCATTATTTTGCTTTGGTTTAGTATTGGATTTTTAGTAATTGTTTCAAGATATAAGTTTGCTTCTACTCCATGTTTACATTGTTAGTTTTTTTTGTACAACACTATACCATACAAGAAGGTAGAAAATTTGTGAGATTGAGTGGGTGACCTCAGAAAGCAGTTACTTAAGTTCAGCGAAATAAATTATAAGAAAATAGATATAGAATTGAATCTTTGACCTCCTTAGTATGAAGTGTGTGCTGTGCCATATGAACCAAAGCTAAAAGGTTTGTTCACATGTGTAACATTATTAAACGGAATACTGTAAGTATGGGAAGGGTGTATGTTTTAACTAGATAAATTCTTTAAGTAATGCTGCTGTTGTATTATGTAATTGGACATGAATGAAACAAACCAATTAATCAGAATATGTAGTTGTGTTTAGATTTAAAGTAAATAAGTGTAAAAACATGGAATGATTAAAAACGAAACATATCTATACACAACATTTATTTGCATAAACACCTTGTCTTTTGGTATAATCGCCATCTTTGACTAAAGTTTTGAGATTTTTTTTCTTTAACACTTGATAAAGCAAAATTATAAAATAGTGAATTCTTAACACTATGGTATCAAGCAGTGTAAAAATTAGCTTTCTTTGGTTGTTGCTATTTTGCTTATTTTTATTTCCATAATTTATTTCAATACAGCTAAAGCTCAAGGTTTAAAATTAGTTCCATCACTTTCACAAATTTAATCATCACTAATTCTAATATTGAAATATTTATGGAAATAAATCTTGTAACTTAAATAGTGCTTATGTATTTTCAATACATACATTTATGATATTTTTGTTTATAAATTCATTAAATATATCTGCTTTTGTTTTTCTTGTCTCATGTGTATTAAGTACTTATTTTATTTCTGTAATATATTTAATATTTAATTACTTTTTATTCATAATTAAATTACAATTTGGTGAAGTTGTTCATATGACGGTTAAAATGTTAAAAATCATACTTGAAAGTAAGTGAAAATATTTGATTTTTTTTTTTTAATATAAAATGTATTAATCTGTCAAAGTAATCATAATTAATAACAATGCTTACTTAATTCTGAAGTTCTTCAAGAAACAAGGAGTGGGTGATGTAATGGGACCAAAGGAACTGTTTACTCTTGTTTCTGGCTTGCAACTACCAGGAGAAGGAGCCGAACTACTGTCTGAGGTATGTAAAAACATAAAGCTACTGATATGTTGTTTCTGATGCATAAACATACAGAGTTCTTGCCACAGGTAAAAATACAGCCTATATAGTATGGATGTCTGGAGTACCTCAGTTATGAAAAAAATACATTACTGTTGACTGTAGTACATAAACAAAGTGTTACGTGAGTGACATTAAAGTATAAAACTTTTTTTGGATATACATTAAAATACATGACTGTTGTCTGAGGTACCAAAACGTGGAACTTCTTGTCTGTGGTAAATAAGGATAAAGAATGGTGTGGAGTGCATGATTAAATTGGAATGTTGTATAAGGTTTTGTAAAGGACAGAACTTGTGTTTATAATGACTAAAGATATATATATAATATAAGTATGAAAGGTGTGTATTAAAACTTGAATTCACTACAGATTTGATATATTTTTAAAAATTATGGCAGATTTATAAAGATCTCTATAAAAAGCTATGGCATAATTTATTAATTTGAGAGAACTAACTTACTTGTATTTTATTTGTTTGTCAAATTTTAGACAGTTAAATTTTAATTTTTCAGTAATTTCTCTTTCTAGATTCAAAACTATGAACGAGATGAAGAGATTTTGGCCCATGGCTGCAGTGATAAATCAGATTACTTTGAAATTTTATTTTCAAAGGTTCAAACTCAAAATACATAATAGCTTACTAATCTATGATATTGTTTTACTTTTACTTGAAAATGTAATTGTTTAAAACCATTAATCAAAATCAGTGTCTATAAGAGCAAACATACATGGTTTGGGTTGATTTTCACACGTGAAGTCGGTTATAAAACTTTAGTTTAATAAAGCAACTTTTTCGATATTTGATTTTAAAAAAACCATGATCCACTATAGAAATTTTGTTTAGGAAATTTTACTTTGCTTTCTTTCCCGCAGAATTTTGGGCTGCAAACACATCTTGTACTTTATGGGATTGAAAAAAGAAATAAAATTTAAAAATCTTATTTTGTGGAACCTAAATTATTTTTTCATTTCACTTTTTTGTTTTTAGACTGATATGTTTAATTAGTTTAATATTTACAAAATGTATGGAAAATTTTGTAATGTGAAATAAGGTAATAAGTATTTATCCTTTATTTAAAACAATAAAGAACTTGTAACTACAAATTTAAGATTGGTATATTTGAAAGGAAATGTTTTAGGTTTTTGTATTGGGAATTGAAAAATTCCATCTATCATATGTCATAAAGAATCTATACTGAAAAAGTTAATTTATCATGCATGATTATTAAAGTAAAAAAAAAAAATTATTATACAATATGTTAGTTACAGTGTTTTTCATCAAATAAAGGTTTCAAAAAGTAATTAAAACCAAACAGTTTGTAATATGCTTTGTTCTGATAACTGTTGCAGTAATAATAACAAAAAATTAATGGCTTTGTAATTATTTTTTTTTACTATGGTCTCTTTTAATATTGTGAAACAAGAAAGGAACATAACACTTTTCACTTCCTTCCTTCACTGAAGCATCATGATTCCCGCCAAAACTAAAGTTTATTACATCAGAATTGAATAGGTAGTTAAGGACTAAAAGTTATACATTAAACACTTTATTTCTCTTTCATGTAGTTCCAACTAAATCTAAGACAAATGCATGTAGTATAGTATCCCATGGGTAATAACACAGTTGAAAGGCTTAACATAAAACATACTTCCCAGAAAACACAGCTATAGAAAATTAAGAGGGAAAGAAATTCTGTGACAGATGACCTCGAACCTGGAAGGTCGATTGGCTTTTTTATATTGAAAAGGATATAAATTTTTTTAAACTGGAAACAAATATTTAAAAAAATGCTTTAGGAATAACTGCTGACAGAAAGCCAACACATGTTGACTTAGAGAACTGCTGGCAATGTGATGAAATATTGACTGATTGAGACAATTTTTGGTGTTCTGTCTGACTTGAAAAAATTCAAACTCATGGCTTACAAATTAGTTTGTTGAAATATTGAATAAAAATGTAGCTAAGAGCCTGGAATGGCTGGTGGTAATCTGTTTAGCAGAATTATTAACTGAGAGAGCTGCTGGTGATTTGGCTGTAGAATGAATTAACAATTTGCTGAAAACTTGGCTAATTTACTGAGACAGCTGCTGGTAACCTGTTTGACAGAATGATTTGCTGAGACAACTGCTTGTATTTTGGCTGTAAACTGATTGAATGAGATAGCTACCAGCAACCTTGACTGGTAGAATGATTGATAGTGAGAGGTGTTAATAACATGGGTAAACAATGACGGAGATAGTTAGTGACAGACTGAAGAATGACGGAGATAGTTAGTGACAGACTGACGAACTAATCTTCAGAATGAGAATTATTATAACCTGATTAACAAACTATTTTACAGACAGATGATTGAGCTCATAGGACACTATTAAGAGGTACCTATATTTTTTTAAGAAATTCTCATGTTTGTAGCTTTTGCATTGGACCTATAACTTTTTTTTTCTTCAAAATATGGTTAGATTTACTAGGTGTTTTGCTCAATTTTTCTGCAGTTTAGAAGTAAGTATTTTGTGCAGGTTTATTTACTAAAGGTTTATTTACTCCAGAAAGTAAGAGAATAGAATGTTTTGTGGAAGAGACACGTTTCTGCCATACTCTTTTAAACAAAGCAAGTTGTCATGTATATGTTGTTTGTTAGATCAGTATACATTTAAAATCTCTTATTTACTTCAATACATCCATTCCATCGGGTGCAGCTGTAGAGCGCTTTTTCTCATCGGGGAAAATCATTTGAAATCAAAAAGAGCTGGATTGACGGATACTTTCGAGAAGTTGATGCTACTGAAATTAAAACATTAATAAATTGAACAAATAATAAGAGACGTAATATCTTCTAATATTATAGATTTATTATCTCATATTAGTATATTAGCTCATTTATTATTATTACTGTCATCATATTCATTTCTTTTTTGATGTGTTTTTCAAGTACTATTATTGAATGTTTGTTGTTTTGAATTTCGCGCAAAGCTACATAAGGGCTATCTGCGCTAGCCGTCTCTAATTTAGTAGTGAAAGACTAGAGGGAAGACAGCTAGTCATCACCGCCAACCCTTGGGCTACTCTTTTATTAACGAATAGTTGGATTGATCATAACATTATAACGCCCCTACGGCTGAAAGGGCGAGCATGTTTTGTGGGACGGGAATTCGAACTAGCGACCCTCAGTTTGCGAGTCAAGCGCCCTAATCACCTGGCCAACCCGGGCAAGGTGTGGTGCCCAGTGAGATGGCGGCAATCAAACGCTGCATATTCCCTCTTTAGGCTTTCTGGGTCAATCCAACGCACAGTCACACCCAGATAGAATCTGTAAAAGTAAACAATACAAAGCTAAACTAGTAAATGCGAAACGGCATACATTCACAACAGATACTATGCTGAAACTTATTGCAAGTCTCATTCTATTATTAGATACTTGAAATTTCTAAAACAACAATATTTTTTGTTATCCGTAAAATGAAAAATCTTATTTTATTACAACTTACTTGTTGCGGCAGCTTCAACAGTCTGGTGTGGACGAGAGGCACTCTACCATGCCAAGCTTCTCTTTCAGTTTATCGTTTTTTCGGGGCGAAGTTTTCATTAATTGAGCATGTTAAGGCTTTGCTACTGAAAACGATTTTATATTTGGTTGTACTGTCTGAATAAGAATTTTCAAAGCTTGCAATTCAACAAACTTGAAAGGAATCATTTCCTCTGTGACTAAATTAGTTACGAGTGCACTTATTTTACAATGGCTAACCCTCCCGACACTAGCAGCAATGAAGGCTGAAGAGTTGGTTGTTACACTTCATTTTCCCAATTTTTCACTTACAAGAAGTATGAGAACCTGTCTTTACTGCTTTATCTTACCGTTTGCTTGCCCTATTTACCTCCGTTCAACTCCTGATGCACAATTCAAAATTATTATGTGATTTCTTATTGGCACTGTATTTTTTGGCAAACGCAACATACACTACAATAAAACACTTTTGGATTGGTATCCACTTGCACTTTTAACAAATTCAAAGTTTTTTATGTAAGGCCAAGGATTGCTGCTTCCACAGTTAAGACTCAGTGTAAAAAGCTTCTTTAATAGAAATATCGTCTTTTTTACCGGATTCCGTTTTATTACATTAGTTAATGCCCATAGCAACGACACCACGCATCAGATGTTGCTTTGATGTTATGATGAACGTAAAAAAAAGGAGAAATGATGTCTGTTCAATCCTTACACAATAAGTTCACGACAGCAACTTCATCACGTAACACGTTTGATTCTTTTCGTAAGCAAAATGCGGCGTAAATATAATTATATACTATATAAAATACAATGTACAAAATTAAATAATACTAAATAACGATTTATAACAATGTATATGTCTGGGATTTTCCTAACTAATTATCCGACATGAAATATAAATTAGCTTGTTGATACGAATATCTTGTATTATCAATTGAAACGTATTGTTGCGTCAGCGAGTCACATGACTACAGTGACGCCACGTTT
>NW_013665904.1:116734-131970 GCF_000517525.1 Limulus polyphemus
TATAGGGTAGTCGGGTATATATAAGAGGGGACAACGTGACGCGGTAATGTGTGCGTAGATAGTGAGTAATTGAACTGCAGTCACAGGGTATTGTTGAAGTTAACGTTCGTTCGTTATAGTGTTTGTTTTAGCGCGAATATTGAAATAAGTGTATCGGTAAAGTTGTATTCGGAAAGAATAAACCAGTTTTATTAAGTAAAGAACTTGTGTCGCTGAAGTTTCGTCGGAACGAAATTACGGAAAGTTAATTAACGAACGGAGACGTAACAATATGAATTGAGAGTTCCATGTATGACTTTTTTTGTCATAAAATGCATTTCATCTTTATTTTTCAAAATAGTTTTTGAAACATTTACATGCAAATGTAATATTAAAATTAAATTAAAATACTTATTATGGTAGAAAGCAGTATTTCTGAGGGCTAGCCTAACCCAATACTAAACATCTTTATAAAGAAATTAAACATTTTAGTTTTTTATTATATAGCAAAACAGAAGTGCAACTGTTTAAGTGTTTTTTTTAAATCCATTTATTAACTAGACATTTTTTGCAGCTTTTCTCTGTACCATATCTAGCAGACATCAGTATATTTCATGTAATGCACTTTTACTTGAATGGATGGATATGGTCTATCCATGAACTTGGAAAAACTAATTAAGTAATTGTGTTTTTTATTTTATTTTTAACCCTTTATTTTCAGTATTTGTTCTTTATGTACTCACATTTACTCTTGTTTTTTGTGGCACAAGTGTACAATTTTGTCAATAGAAAAGTTTTACAATCTTTTATAATTCACTGATCCTCTGGTAAAGATTGGTTGACAATAAAAAATAACTTTTGGGGACATAATATGTATATATGTATGTGATGTGTGTTGGTTATACATGGTTTTTGGATATTCTGGTAATAGGAAAGTTAATTTAGAGTTTCTATGCAATGCTGAATTAAAAGAAGAAGGAAAATGAATGTAGTTGCCCCAGGCACCCAGGATCAAATGCCTTTCAGACTAAGAGAAAAATATAACCTAAATAAAAACTGGATGCCTTATTGGAAAACACATCTTTGCAAATGTGTCACTATGACAACAATGATTTTAGTCACTTCCTATAAACATATTATTTTTTGATTTTTCATTAACTTGTTCTATCATAAATATTTGTTTGGCCAATTAACAAAAAATTGTCATGACTTTATATTATTATAAATATTAGAATTATATTGTCTTTCCATCACTTGTGTATTTTTGCATTGCGCAAATTGTAGTTAGTAAATATTATTGAATTGTACTTGCCTTATTTATGAGAGCTCTCAGAAAATTTTTCCTGGGCTTCCCCATTTGGCTTACATCATTGTAATCTGTTCACAATACCAAAAGTGTTTTGTGTTTCACTTGTGCTCAAAACCATTTATTTTTAAAATATTGATATTTTACCTCCACAACAAACAAGATGTTTCCAGTTTTGTATATCATAGGTGCATGATTTCTACCTAATATTCAAACATTTTACACAATCACTATATTAAAATAATTCTTAGTCAATTCAAGAGTTTCCACATTGTCAACGTATAGTAGCTCAGATCCGAACCAAGTTCAGAAAATTTACTGCTTATTTTGCTATCAAAAATATTTAGTTCACAAAGATTTTGAAATAAATCTTTACAAAAAATTGTTAGTTGAATTAATATAGTCAGAAAACTGATTGTAATCACATTTGTTATCTTCTATGTGTATTTAACTTTTTAGTCTTCATTTGTGTAATAATCCCAGCTAATGTTAAGATATTTTAAACATAATATTTAATTGGTATCTTGTCAAAGACTTTCTGAAAGGCAAGATAAAAAAATATATATCATCAAATGGAAAGAACTTCCATAAAGATGCACCTATTCAAAAAAGAAAGCAATAGCCTTATCAGAGGATTATTTTTTTTTTTCATTTTAAACTACCCTAAGTACTTCATTGGATATCAGTTTTCAAAATGATGTGAGCTTTAGTTTCTTACACTGTATCACTATTACTGGTAAACTTCAACTCTTAGAGCACTTATCCTCAGCCCTTGTCTACATGTATATATATTGATAGAAAGTTGAGAAGTACATAAGCAACTTTTTTAATTTAGAAGAATTTTCTATCCAGTGGAATTTGAAAAATAACTCAAAATCTCTTTTGTTTTTAGTATTTTTATGTTTTAAATGTACTGTCACAGCATAATTTATGAAATACTAGTTTTTTGTTTTGGCCACTTGTTTGGTTTTTCAACTTTGGTGAAAGACAGAAAAGTAATTTTGGTTTTCGACACGTTAAATACAAGTTTCATATGGACACATACATGTTTTTGTAAATATAAGTATTAGTAGATATGATCATGGAGGTGATGAAGATAAAAGCTGAACCTGTACGTAGTGATGAACCACAGGAATTATTAGAACACGAATTGCAAGAAAATGAAGATAGTACTGAAGCATCATCCAGTGATTTCTTGCATTTAAGAACAAAATCAGTATTCTTTATCATGATTGATTTATATATTGTAACACAAGGGGACCATTTGGTTATTTAAGGCTGTTCTTGCACCTCTGAGAAAAGTAAACATTTAAACACATCCTTTACTTTTCAGGAATTTTTCACTTCACTTCTTAAAACTCTTATAAAGTACTGACCTCTAATAATGCTGATGGGGATTTATTCCATAAGTAAATAACCATACTAGAAAAAATATAATTTGTCTTTTAGAAATTTTAACTTATATGCTCTTATTATTTTATTGTCTTCATAATGTAGTACAAAGAAATTACATTTCTTTATCCTGGATAATCTCTTAAACTTCAATAAGATCACCCTTCTATATCTGGAATCATCCTAGTATCTCTTTTCAATAAATCATTAGCCTTTCTTAGATAATGATACCAAATCTATATATACTATTCCAAATGAGCCGCCCCCCAGTGGCACAGCGGTATGTCTGCGGACTTACAATGCTAGAAACTGGGTATCAGTACCCGTGGTGGGCAGAGCACAGATAGCCCATTGTGTAGCTTTGTGCTTAATTCCAAACAAACAAACGAAACCAAATGAGCCTTGACTATTGATTTGTACAGAGGGACAATTACCTGTTTTGACTTGTAACCAATATGTTTATAAATATGCACTATCATTCTATTATCTTTACTCTTACCAGTAGACCTTATCACTGAACATGCTCACCCTTTCAGCCATGGAGACATTATAATGTGATGGTCAATCTCACTATTCATTGCTAAAATAGTAGCCTAAAAATTATGTAAGCCTGGTGTAAATAGCCCTCATGTAGCTTTGCACAAAATTCAAAATATATCAAACTTACCAGTAGAGCACTGCTTTAATGGTTTTTTTCTACTATGGTGCTAAGTGATGCTATTGAATTTGTTCTAGTCTATGTTAAATGTGGGGTCCAAATTATGATAACCTAAGTATGTTACTTGAAAAATACTGTAATTAAGGATCATTTACCAAACATTTACCCAACTAACCAATTTATTCAAAGCATTCTGTAATATTCAACATCTGCATTATTTATAGTTAGAAAAACTAAAGAGTTCAATTCATTAGCAAAATTTACTCACTTGTTAATTATGACCCTATTAATATCATTAATGTAAATAAAAAAAAATTCAAAGGTCCAAACACTGATCTATGAGGCAATTCACTAGTAACAAGGATTATGTTTGAATGGACTCTATTAATAACAGTGTTTGTCTTCTCCCATCCATTCACTGTATAGTTCAATTAAATATTTTTTCCCAACCCTTACCAATGTGAGTTTCTTAGCTACTCTTTTGTTTAGCACCTAGGGCTGGCCCTTGGGGTGGGCATTGTGTGTCCCTGCACAGGAAACTAACCCCAAGAGGCACCAAAATTCACATTGCAATTAGCAGTTCTTGTCAATATTATAGGGTCAGGGGTACCAAATACAAAGTTCACGTAGGCCCCAATTTTGTTCAGGGCACCTTTCCACTGTCTATTGACTTCCCAAAAATGAAATAGAAAGAGCCTTACATACATGAATAATAGATCTTTAACCTCCTTTGAAACCTTTGAAACCTTTGTCTGGTCCTGGTATTTTATCTACAGTGTATTTTAATCTTTTGGTATTTTTTCTTACCACCAGTGGATTCATATCTGTATGATTCAGGTCAATTCCTGTATTTCCCATAGATTTCTTAAGGTTATGAATGTTGCTGATATCTTTTCCTGTAAAACAGAGTTGAAGAAAATATTTAGAAGCTCGTCCATTTCATAGTCTTGAACAAAATCCTTGCCATTAGCATCTATTAAGGGTCAGTCCCCATTTTAACATCTTGCTTACCCTTATAATACTATCATACTTATAATACTCTAGCGAAACCACAGCCAAGGGAACGGGCTTGGAAAAATCAAAAATTTTTGGATTTCCTAATTTCTTTCAACCTATTTGGTTTGATCTCCACTGTTATTATTTCCCCTTTTTTTAAGAACATTTCTATCTTTAACCTACAAACTTTATGTATGTACAAATTTATGTTTGAAATTTCTAAAATTTCTCTCATATCACCATTTAACTTATTATCATAATCCACTACTCATAAATCTCTGCCTCGTGACCTCTAAGTTGGCTTTCTGAAAATCAGGAAATAAAATCTCACTTATTTTTGTTTCTATGAGCCAAAATATTAAACCTAATTATATAATAATAACTCATTCCCAAAAGTTCACCTACATCAAGTTTTGCAACCATATCCTTATTAGTGGTTAACAATTACCAATTGAAAATTTCTACCCTTGATATTTTAATTATCATCCGTATAGATTCATTCTTTTGACTACCATTTTATATCTTCAATTCATCACTTATATAAAGAACCATATACAATATATAACCTAGAATTTCAAAATAATTTCTATCATCATATTCTTTAAATTTAACCAAGTTTCAGTCATTCCTATTAGTCTTCCATTACAAGTAGAACCTTGAATTCATCTGTTTTGTTCCTAATACTCCTAACACAAGATTAAAAGTAACTGAACTTATTCTTGAACCTAGCTACTATGCTTATGTTCAGATTTGAGAGACTTATCTTTAAAAGTATTATTTAATGTGTTATGTGTCCTGTTTCCAAACTCTTTGTTGCCATAGCTATTCTTTCAAATTTCCCAAGCTTCCTCACCACTATGCAAGTTTAATTTATACTATCTTTAATGAATATATTTAGGGCTTGCCCAAACATTTCACTACCTAGTAGAGCTGGGCAATTAGTGTCCCTCAGTAAGTTGGAAGGCTTAACTCTAAAAAGCCTGGTTTTGATTCCTGTGGTGGGTACAACACAGATAGCTCATTACTTACTTGTATAGTTGGAATAATCCAAAACAGCAATAATTGGAAGCACTTATTTTGATTAGTTGATTACTTACAAGACATTAATTGATGTAAGCAATGCTCTTAGGTAATCAAATTAATTACGTAGCTCTAATATGTAACCTGCTTAAATGGAAACCATTTCTAGCATATAATTCACTTTTACTCTGAAAACTATTCCACAGGTCCAACCAGCCCACCTGTTGCTCTAAGCATATCCCTGATAATATTTCATATAAGAATTAGATTGTGCAAAGTAATTCATTCCTGTCTTTAGTTCAAGGGTGCATTCCAAAAAGGGCCACACATTTATTTCTATCTCCAAACACTAAAGGAACTCTATACTTTTTAAGCACCTCTTTGGATTTACATTAATGCTTCTGCATTACATATGCACTAAAAAAACAGAATGTTCCTTGGTATAAGTACTAAACTGTGAACACATTTTATAATATCCTATTAGCATATTCTAGTTATAGTTTTCCCACTACAATTAGCTTTATTTGTACACTTAATGAGAGAGTCCTCCACTGTGTAAACTATGTGATTATCTTATTCATCATTACAAGTAGCATAGATTCCGATCTGTTAGAGAATCGCACTTGAATGATAAGTAGACCCATATCTGCAGGTAGCCTTATTTATATACTCTTGTAAACATGGCATTCTCATTCTCACCTTCCCCCAAAGCAACCTTTATCCTAACTCTATCCAATTGTTGTGTTGCTTCCTTAGTCTCATATTCTACTTTCTTTTCTTATAACATAATCTTCTCTGAAGCTATTCTCAAGTAAGCAAGCTCTACACATGTATTGTACTGTATCTTTCCGAGCCTGCAGAAAATCACAATTCTCAAACATAGCCCAATCCTGATCTGTATTTTACACTATAAATTACATTCCACATACCCCTGAACTACCTCTAACTATATTGAAGTTTACTAGTCTTTATTTTACATTTCCAACATAATTACTCAATAATCGTATATTTAAATAAAACTTAGCTATTTCACATTAGTAATTTTTTTTACTTCTCAGCAGCTACCAAGTAATGGAAATAATAATTTTAACTCTTGAAATAAATTCTCCTTTTTTTATCTCTCAGTTTATGATTGTAATAATTCTTTACTTCAGTATCTAACTATAACAAATGAATAATCCATTAGGCTTTTTGTTAATATATTTTGTTCATTGAGTGCATTAATGTTAAGCTGAGATATTTGTTTTTATTGCTTTATATCAATTCGTTTTTTTCTTTTTTTTTACATCCTTTCTTCATTTTGAACACAGGTAATTATTAGGTCTGTTTAAACATTGATCTGTTTTCAAGTTAACATGAAACATTTAAGTGGTTATGAATTATACCTTTTTATGTGACTTCTTTCTTTCAGTGTGAGAATAGTTGGTTCTAGTTCTCCCAAATGACTTTTCCTAAATCATAGGTACTTCAACACATATTTAATTTATTTAGTAAATATTATTTCATGTGATAGGTGTAATTCTATAGCATTGTTCCATAGTATGAATTAATGCAGCATTAAATGCATCCAATGATTCTTACTTTCATGCAGATACAACTGAAGGTTCACTAGATGTACTGGAAACTACAGAAGAGCCTTTTTCCATAAGAGAAGGTTCTCCACTGTTTATTTCAGAGTATCAAATTGCAAAAGAGGAAAATGAAGGAATAGTAACAAAAAAGATTTGGGTTAGATATTATCATGACTCTTTTTTTAATATATTTCACTAGATGTGTGGTTTTATAAAATATCTTATAGTTTCTATAAGCTTTTTATTTATAACTAGATTTACCAATTGTACTCAACATAAACATATTTGTAGTTGAGGATGTAGCATTTCAATTATTAAACCAGTATTAATGAGATTTCTGTTATTTTGAAATGATTATTCAAATTAAGTTTTTCTGTCAGTTTTTACCACTGATAATTTTTTAACCTTTTACTTGAAAGTTGAACCCTCTTTGCACATGTTTAATAGTTTGCCAGAATTCAATTTGAAATTAAATTTATTAAGACTGCAGTTTTTTGTGGCAGCACTATAATATGAATTAGTTGCTTACATTGATAAATTCCAAGTTCAATTACATTAAGTGGTAAATTAGTGTTTGACTTTAGGTTTTTACTTTACATTCCTCTGTTTAACTTCCACATGTGATAGACCTATCCACCTTGTCATAAATGAGTGTAGTCTGTAGAAATTTCTGTCAAACACTTCTAGTATTATTCATCAATGTTTTTTGAAGTGGATTGTTTTGCTATGCTAGAGTATAGTTCCAATAGTAACCTTGATATAGGACAGCAGTAGTTTACTGGGGAAAGTTAATATTGTCTGACACCATATTTCTGGTGTTTATGAGAGCTAGATGGTTTGTACAGCTTTGTTACCTGTCTAAGCTCTTTGTTGAGGGTTGGATGCACTGTTAACTCTCTGTTGTTTGTGAAATTCTAGAACTCATTACACTTAAATTTGGAGTAGTCAGATGCAAGTGGGCTTTGCTGTAAATACAGTATTCCCAGATGCCTTCCAATATGGAATATGAACATTGTTATCAAAAGTTTTTGTATTTCTTGGCAAGTGAGTATGGATCTCACTTTACACTGTGTCTGAAGACTGCTTGTTATGTTGTTATGGAGCTGACAATGGCTGATGATCAAATTATCTGGCCATACTTCAACAGAGTTGGTCAGTGATGTTACACTTTGCTGTTTTGGAAATACAATATTAATGACTAAAACTTTATATTTTCTAAGAGTGACAAACCTATCTGTTTTAGGTAATCCCATCTTCATTGTGGAGTTTTTAGTTCAAGGTTGTGGTAGAGGTAAGATATCATATTTTAAAGTAGCTTTTTAGAAATCAAATAAAAATCAAAGAGACTTCTTTTTTATCTCTCTTGTCCTTTCATTCAGATGGGGTTTTAGGAGTATGTTACAATACAGGTTAGTAATTACAACATGCAAGCCTATTAAAGATACATAAAAAATTGTTCAGAGATTTAGTAACAGATAACATAAAAGTTTTGATAGAAGTTCATAAGAATGAACTTTGTAAGAGGTTACAAATGGAAATGGTAGACGACCCTAGGAAGTCACTTTAATGCTTTTGCAAAGCTATCATAATAGACATAGCTATTTAAATTGTTTTGCGTGTATATATATATAATGACAATTTGTGGCATCTTGAAATATCCAAGTACTTATTCACTACAATATTGTATCACACACGACTATGAAGCTTGGTGTACTTAGAAGCAAATTAACCCACCAAAATTCAGACTTTTCTGTAAAAAAGTGCAGCATACCAGAATCCAGTGCTACATACCTCACCGACAATATTCACAAGGAAGAAATTCCCTAATTCACAATGATTTGTTTGTATGAATATCTGAACTGCAAAGTCAATGAGTTTCTAGACATTGGCATACGCAATTCTACCAGAGTAAATGGGTTAGCATATTTTTACAACCTTTTGATATCTGTTTTACAAGAATGCCATACTAGAAAAGTTATATGAATAAAGATATATCTTAAGCTAGTTATGGAAGGGTGACGTTCATGTCTGTTTTAGTTATTACATACATACAAATTACTGAAAGTAAAATAGGTGTTATTTTTCCTATCAATTCGATGTGAACATCTGCTGTTTCTGTTCTTGAACTATTAATAATAACATGTAATTAACACAGGTGTTAAATGTGTATGATTGTGGTCTACTTGAATTCATTTTTTAAACTAAATTGAAGTGAGAAGGTAGTTAAAATGTGCTATAACCCAATTGAAAGTACAGTGACACTTTCTCTCAAATGCACTGTAGTGTAAACATTCTTTCTAATTTTCATTAATATCTAATTAAAGAAAGCTATGTACATATATCAGAGCTAAATGAATACAGCTTACTTAATATACAGTTGTTACTTAAAATGAATAGCATGTATTGATTCATCAGTCTGGTATCCTCACTGTTCATGATATTTTCAACCATAATCTCAATAATACTTGTCAATATTTGGCCAGCTTAGAAGATTTAAGTTAGTCCTAAATCCATACAATCTAGTAATGCAAAGTACTATTAATGAAACTATAGAAGGGAACTTAGTTACAAAACTTAAAATCCAATTGTTTGCTTCATGTATTATCACCAGTTCCCTATACCTACAAAAACATAATACTGCTATATGTAAGACTTTATACAATCATTCCTAACAACATCTAGCGACCAATTCAAGATAATTTACTACGATACGTATTACTATTTAACTCTAGAGCTTGGTAGCAGGATAGTACATATAGCTCCTGTAGAGCAAAAACTAATGTTTAAAAAGATAAAAATAAATAACAAAATTGTGTAATAAATGGTAAAATATAATAATCTAATTAAAATAACAAAGTTATATGTAATAAAAAGACAACACTACAAAATGTGTTTAACAGAAGTAACATGTTGGTGTATCCAAACTCTGGTTTTACCATAATAAGCCTTCAGATTTACTGCTGAGCTATTGCTACCCCATACAGTTATTTACTGCAGGAGTAGCTGGAAGTAATAAATAAAATTAAACCTTAATAATTAGCCAAAACGTTTAAGTGATAATATCAGAAAGATCACAGCAATAACAAGATTTGTATGGAAAAAGAAGTAACGATGATGGTAAATATGAGCTAAAGTAATTAACAGAAACTAATGTTATACTTTACAAGTAACTGCTATATGTTTCAATCTACTGTAATGGCCAGGTGGTTAGGGAGCTCGACTCACAATCTGCAGGTTTGAATCCCCGTCCCACTCTTTCAGCCATGGGGGCATGATAATGTGATGGTCAGTCCCACTATTCGTTGATAAAAGAGGAGCCCAAGAGTTGGCAGTGGTAGGTGATGACTAGCTGCCTTCCCTCTAGTCTTACACTGCTAAATTAGGGACAGCTAGTGCAGATAGCCCTCGTGTAGCTTTGCGCAAAATTCCAAAACAAACAATCAACTGTAGAGGGAAGTGAAAATAATGCAGTTACCATACTAAAGTTGAACAATATTACCATAAAAATAGTTAACAATTAGGGTGTAGACAAGATAGCTTTGAAAAAATTGTGATAATTTGTAATATTATTAATCTGATAATTGGTAGTGAGAAACTGTTGATTTACCACAAAACTGAATAAATCTTGGGTTCAAAGTAAAGTAGGAGATATCTTGTTTGTGAAAAATAACAGTGAGTTTATGAGTTCTGCTCATGAAAGCTTTTACATTGCACATAAGCTGTGAGTATAACATACTTTACCCTTTTTTATCTAAATACTTGTATTTGAAAATAAAAAGTATATAACTTCAAAATTTAAGTGTTTTATTGAATATTTGATTAATGATGCTTACATCTAACTCCAGGTAATGTGCTATGGTTGTAGTGAAAAAACAAGCTGTTTTTCAAACTGAATTCTGGAGGATAATTGTGTTTGGTAGTGTCAAGAAAATCAGCATAATATGGTCAAATAATATCTTTCGTATATTTACATGTGCAAAGCTTTGTTTTAATGTTTCTTTCCAAGATATAATGAAAATTCAAGTTTGAATAAATATAAATCTCAAACTTGTTAGCTGAAGTTACCATCCATTGGTATTTTCTGCATTTGCTTAAAGACATGTTTATCAAATTGTACAAATGTGTTGCCAGGTAATAAAATTGTACATAGATTATAAGAATTTGTTTATTGCGAAACAACTTTTCAGTCATATAGTTATTGAAACATCAGTGTTTATTAAAAAAAAAGCATGAATTTATCAAATTCTCAAAAAATCTAAAGTTGCCAATGAATATTTTTAATGTTATCAATAAGAAGACTAGTGTAAAAATTATTAAAATCAAAAGTTCCTCAAGGTCTTTGTCTCTTTACATTCAACAAAGTAATACCAGTTTCTTCTTTGATAATATTTCAATATTTGTTTAAGTGTTCCTTTGTGCAGACCTTGAACCAATCAGAATTCATAGTTGTATCTTTGTAACCACTGGCAATAAACATGTATAATTGTAGTGTCTGATGTTGTTTAGGAATCTAGTATAATTTAGGTATTACAAAAATTTTCAGGGTGTATACCAAAGTATGATAAAATTGTAATTTGTTTTTATATGATACTTTCTTTAATAGTTCATAACCTGACTCCTTGTTCTTTACATAGTTGTAATAATGTATCTTTTGTAAAAATAATATAAATACATGGTAACTTCTTTTGTTATTCATAACTTGTTCATTGTTGTTATGCATTTAATATGTTTTCAACTCCATTCTTTAAATATATTTATTTTTAAGTTCTCTTTGTCACACCATTCAGGTTAAACTTTATTTAATGATTTACTAAGTGTTTTGTGCCATTTCAGTTAACTTGAATTCATTCCTGAAATTTAGGAGTTTACTCATTAAGAGTGACAAATCATCACTAACTCCTTTATCTATGTAAGTAGTGAGTATATGGTCAATAGGAGAGTAAATGTCAGGTGATAACTTATATTCACAATAACAGGACAAAATGTTCTGTAATTACTCATTAATTATCTAAAATAATGTTATAATTAAAAATGTTGCTGCCATTGGCTTTCTTGCAAGAATACTTAATAGTTAGTAATTTTATAACTGTTGTACAGAAATGCCTGACTGTAGATTCTAATTTAAATAGTTCTATAATTCTGTCAATAAATGGAGTTAAAAGATAAACTTTAATTCATTAGTAAATGTTGTTTTAGGTTTACCTGATGAGAAGTAACAAGTAACAGTTGGTCTACATTACTTTATCAAACTTACTATGTTTGATTGTAATTGTATGAAGGTTGTATTGACTTCAAGGAAGTCTCATAGTAAGCTCTCGTGTTTTTGCCTGTGACTGTGTGCCCAACATGTAATAACTTGTGAAAATTGACAACCTTTAGAAACATTACTTTCATAAGGGTCAATTGTAACTAGTTTTCATCCAATAATCTTTTCACTAGCTAAGTGCATAAACTGTTTAAATCCCCATACTGAATGAACAGTGGTTTGTATCTGAAAATATTCAGTGTGTCATTGAGATTTAAAATATTTATAGAAAAAACTGAAATGAATATTTTCTTTTGGTATAGGACTTGTGACCATTTTCTGCCTCAAAAATGGTCAAGTTTCATCTACCAAATGAATTTCACACTGTCTACAGCTAAGTATATAATGTTATTCGCAAAGAACATTATAAGTTACAGTAAATAAATGGTTTGTTTGTAATACAACTGGTGAATGTATTTTTACACACTATAGGGTTTCATGTAAAGCTGTTTCTATGAAGCATTTCATAATCACGTGGATGAAAACTGTTAAAAGTAAGACCACCATCAGTTATATTACCAGTGTCAGACCCTGGCTTACTGTTATTAATCTGAGTACTTGGGTCCACCAACATACTTTTCACATTTATCATGGTACTTCAATGTGTGGGTCTAGTTTCATCTGGCATCACCCAAGGAAGTATAACTTTAAGTATCTGCTTACTAAAAGTACATTTATGTTTTCTTAATTTATACTTTCTTAATTATTTCCAAGTACCAATTCCAATTTAAAAAGTGACACTGAGAAAAATTTATATTGTTCAGTACACTGTTGCCTGATTAAGGCTTTGGTAAAAATTAAAATTGAACAATTAAAAAAAATGTTTCTGACACAGAGAAAAGTATGCACTTTCTACATACAACAGAATATCAAAGATTTAAATCTTGATGTCTATTTGAAGGCAAGATATGTCACCTATCAGTAAACATATATAATGGCAGAATCACTTTTTATTTGAAAATGTATTTATTGGACAATATTCTCCAATAAAACAATTATTGTTTCCATTTACAAAGGAATTTCTTCAAAAGAAATATTTTAACTGAAACTCTGTTGTGAGGTCATATCAACAGAGTAACAACCTTACATCAGAAAAACACGATTTTGTATGACTGATAATTTATTTAAAATTATGCACTGTTTTAAAATTTTTGTTTACTAATTCAAGAAATATGATATTAAAAAACATACAATGAGGCAGCTAAAATCCCTGTTTCTAATTTGACTAAGACTTGTAAAAAATACTACTAAAGTATTATCATCAACGACCCATCTTTGTTTCTAGAGTTTCAGCGATAGCCTGTAAAAAGTCCATGGTGTACAAGTAGTCTCCATCTTTGACACTACAAGATATCAAATAATTTCAATTATTACAAATTATGCCTTCTTAAAAATTACTTAGCCTCAAAACAATTTAAATTAAGCTGTGAAATTAATTTAATTACAAAGTTTTATTACTCTTATACTTTACTTTTTAAACTTATAATGAACAAAGTAAACCTAAAATCCTTAGAGATGTAACAAACTTAATGTTTTTGATGGATAAAAAAATATCAGGCATAATAATAATAATTCAACTACAGAGTAAAAGTCAAAACTGGTTTTTATCAACAAAATACCATCTCATCTAAGGCCAGTGTAAAAAATGATCAATATTTGATGTAATATGTCACTGATTTATTTTTCATTCTTTATATGAAAACAAAAATTTGGTGAAATTCATACACTCGATTGTACTAACCAATTGTTCTTAAAAGAATCCATTCCAGAAAATTAGTTTATGTGCTGATAATTAACTTTTACAGCAATAAGTATATTTGGATATATAAACAGTTCACCAAAAAATAAACATAATTTAACTCTCCTGCTACAGGTTTTTCCATGGTCAGGAGTCAAAGGGCATGTCATCACATTTGTAGATTTATGTTCAAAATTTTATTTAACTACTATTTTAGGAATGTATATCAATAAGTTTGGTATCAAACTGTAGATTATAATTCAAATTTTAATATTATACGTTAGTTAATTTCCTAATTTAAAAGTAAATATTAAAATTCCTAAATATCAATTTTTGTGTGTTACATGGTATGTTGAATACAGCATTGGTTCAGATTAAATGTTTATGATGTTAAAATATAAAGTCTAAAGTTTCTTAAAACTTAGAAACTCAAATTATTGATAAGCTAGAATATAAAATAAGAATCCCCTATCTTTTTTATTTGTTGAGATATTGCTACATATAGTGAATCAAACACAGTGGCCCTGGCCACCTATTTTCATTTTTGAAAATGCTTATGTATACCCACTTCTGTCTATGACGTGTAAATAACCAATCGAAAACTCATAATGTCCCCCTGGTGGTTTTCTCAGTTTATAGAAGGTGGGAAGTTCCCAAGATTATTTATTTGTCTTGAATCACTGAAGGATGTGGTAAGTGAAAATGGTGCCCCCCCCCCAAAAAAAAACAATACTTTTTTACTCAAATACAGTTTAGTTACTAAGCCTGATAAATTAGTGGAATTCTGCAATATTGATAGAGTAATTTATAATATTTGGTTATTTCAAAATGAACATATAAAACCTAAAAAAATTATTTTGTTTTACATCCTCCACATGCAAAACTTGACAAGGCTTAGCAAATTACAGCAAGCAGGCAAATTAGTACAAAGTTTGTAAGTAAAAAAATCGTTTTCTAAATTTGTTTTTATTTAATGTTCTATATTTTAAGAAAAATAACCAAAACTTAATAACTTATTTGTAAATAGTAATAATAATAAATATGCAAATGTAATGTATTATAACCGAAAAGAGACTGTATTTTACATAATACTAGTTCACTAGAACAGGTCACTTTGTAAAGGCCAGTTTTATACTATTATATACACCTGGAAAAAAGTTAAGCACCCCCAAATATTTTTCAGGATTGCTTATTGAAAATAAGGTTTAATTTTCATGATGTTGAGCAGTGTTCTCTTTATTATTGGTAGTGAATATATTGAAATCTTGTAA
>NW_013665904.1:132821-142467 GCF_000517525.1 Limulus polyphemus
ACATATTGGACGTGAAGAAGTGAGCAAGTTGCACGTGGGGAAAAAAACGCGCCTGATTTAAATGTCACACCTGAACGCTCACATCCTTTTAATTATGTTTGAAATTATGAACACTGCTCAACATCATGAAAATTAAACCTTATTTTCAATAAGCAATCCTGAAAAATATTTGGGGGTGCTTAACTTTTTTCCAGGTGTATATATGGTAACATGACAGCACGTGTGCCTCATCATTGGAACTTGTGTAATGTTAGTTAGACACAGCTGAAAGATCAATGAAATAAATCTATATAGATGTATAATGTTATGAGATTTAAGCTATTTAGTCAAAACATTTGTAGTTTCTTGTTATAATTTGTAGTCGTTCTAGAACAAAAAAAAAGTGTAACTTATATCTATTCCCAAATTTTTTTTGCTGGTTACATTAGAATTGACCAAACCTGTACAGAGATACAATAATAAAAATAACAGATAAAATATAATTATTTTTTTATTAACCCCCCCCCCAAAAAAAAACAACTGATAATTATCTGGAGGTTATAAAGATTTCGAATGTAAAATTTGACAATTTTCTGATGCATAAAAATATTTTGAGCCTTAAAATCAGAATTACTTTGCATGTTGGATAGTCAACATTCAAAAATAAAAAATGCGCAATTAAATCATTACTTAAAAAATCTTAAAACCTAATAAAAAAAAAATCTGATTTTTTGTGTGCTAAAGCTTTGTAATGTTTACTGATAAATCTATGTTTTGTGTATTATAAGTTATAGTTTGAAAATCATAACAAGCACGGTCCCTTGGACTGAGCAGTGAGAGAGTTAAGTGATAAACCTATTTACTATTTTTTAAAGTTTTAGAATAAAATCATTGCCTATAAAACTCCCTATCTTTAATATACAATTAAATGTTATGCAATACTTCTTTCTTGTTTGTTAAAGGAAAGGGAAATGATGATTGAAATTGTAGTATACAATGAATAGCAAAACCTAAGGTACTTTTTTTACTGAAAACTAATACGTGACTCAACTATTTCTAATTGGTAATTAATAACAGTTTTTGTATCGACTACACGAAAACTACTAAAGTGTACATTATCAAAAAATTGCATAATCTTTCAGGATGTTTAATCCATAAAAATTGGAATTTTTGAAGACTTACTTTTTTAGTCCATGTATACAACCAGCAAGATCTTTTGTCATTTTTCCAGATTCTACCGTGTCCACACATGCTTGTTCCAGCAGATGGCAAAACCTATAGTGTAAAACAAATAAGAAATAAATATGTTTTATAATATGATGTTTCAACAATGTTTAATATCCTGCTATGTGTCAATTTGGGATTCTTTATTCAAAAAACTTTACTAAGCAAAAAAAAAGAAGCAATTTGAAAGTACTGAATAATGCAATAATAATACAGATTATCTTATCATTAAAAATAATCACTTAATAACAAAAAATTTATGCATTTATAATTTGTAAGAAAAACTACAGAAAAATGATTTAAAGTTAGATGCATAATATAATCAACTATAATGTATTAACTTTATGTATAAAGGTGGGTGTTCAAGCCACAACCTTTTATGCAGTGCTATTATGTATATGACATCAGAGTTATCAACTATTCATTTAACCCTACACCAATGGACCAATTCAGTGTACATTTGGTTAAAGACAAGTGTTAGATTTAAAATGCTGTTAATGGTTACATATTTGACACTTAACATTACTAACTGATACAACAAAATATATAATAAAAAGTTTTTACAACAAGACTATTGACAAAAATATTGGTAAAGTAAAATGATCATAGAAATTTGGGAGTAACATTTGGTGAACAAAAATAAAACACTATACTCAGATTAAAAACAAATGTATATATCAGCAGTGTCCAACACGGTCACCACACGCCACATGGCAAAAATGGCTATTGACCTGTGGCAAATTGGTGCTTTACTTCTAGCACCCATGTTTTTAAATATAATCTTTAATAAAATCTATTTATATATGTACCAGTTTAAAAAAAGTGTCCAGTTTTTTATTTATTTTGAGGATAGAATACTGGTGAAACCTTACTTTTTCTGCAGTAAAAACGGTGAAATTGAAATACGGGTCGCAGATATTGGACAAAAATTTGGAGGTGGAGTTGAGATGTAGCTTAACTGATTTTATGCCTGATTTCCCTGCACTACTTAATGAAAAGATATGTCAGATTTCTCATTAATTCTATCATTAAGTAATTGAAAACATTATTGTGTATTTTTCTCCCCCCTCTATATCTATAAAAATAGTAAATTTTCTTTTGTCATGTGGCAAAAATGTTAACATATTCTCCACAATTTTGGCAATTATAAAAAACTGTCAGACACCACTGGTATATATTGTAACTTAATTATGATACCAAAAGAATAGTGTTATTCCACTAAAAATCATATAAACATAACTTTTTAAGGAATAAAATAATACGAAAATATCTGTGCACAGGAAATAAGATAAGCCTATAATTAAATATTCAAAAGTATTTTCTAAAACAAAAGTATAATATTCTGAGGATACTTCTAATAAAAAACAAACTAAATAATAATAATAATATTAATTGTACAAAGATACTATTCTAAATGTAATGTGTGGAAATCTTACTATAATGGACATAGGATGTATGTCAGTATATAATCAAAACTCCTGAGCCATCTATTGAATGGCACCACAAATAAAAATCCATAAAAAATTTCATACGTTGGGTATTCAAGATTCAGACAATTAGAAAAATAACTATGGTATGTGCAACAACCATTTCTTTATCACAGAACACAATTTTAAAGTACTCTCCTTACAACAAGAACACGACTTTCACTAGAACTGTAAGTGTTTGATTATATCTCTATTGATGTAATTTTTTCAATAAATGGTACATTTTTTAATATATAAAAATATTACAGTTTATATCAGTAAAATCTATGAAAATTTTGAGCTTTGTACATTGAATAATTTTGATGCAATGTGTTGTGTATGACTAAACAGCAATCCAAACACTTTTCCTGTGCAGTACTTCCCAGAAAAAAATAATAATCAATTTTTAGAAAATTTTCACTTTAAACAAATTTTTTCAATGAGGTATGAATACTACGGTTAGAAAAACAACCACCTGTAGGGTGGTAATTCTGCTAGTATTTGTAATTATCAGATAATTTATGCAAAAATTAGAAAAATTTGATAATATGAATTATATTGCAACTATTAAATGATTCATGAGTTAATTAAACACAAGTTCATCACCACATCTAATATATTCATCTTTCTGTAAGAAACATTAGAGTATTGTTCTTTCACTGTACTTACATCATCTACATTAGCTTCTTTAACCTTACAAAATTTTAATCTTTGATAACAAGAATTGATTTTCATCACACATAAAAGCAGCATCAAAAAGTCACTGTAGTTTAAATCAGGTTTCAACATAAACGTACAATTACAAAAAAATAACACAAGGCATAAACAACAAATTGCATCATTATTACTCTCCGAGGATGTTGTGTGAGCTAACCTATACTATTACTTTGAATACCCAATAACTTTTTTAACATGTTTAAGATGTTCTTTGATTCGAACCACTGGGTGGCATACTATGGAACTAATAAAAGACTGCAGAGAATGAAAGATTTTTGCAAATAAAGGAGGCTTTATTTATTAGGCATTTGGAACCAAGCCCTAACAATACCTCTTTGCTTCTATATACATCTTTCAAAACTATGCTGAAGGATTTGCAATAAATAATCAAACACCTTTATATAAATACAACAAAAAACAGTAGTTTGGAAAATATATAATGACCTACTTTTTCAAATCTTCATTGCCATCTAATTTGGCACGATGTTCTAAGCCACGTGTCCATGCGAAAATGCTGGCAATTGGATTAGTACTTGTTGCTCTACCCTTTGGGAACAGAAAATAAAATAGTGCATAATTAATAGGAATAACATTTTAAAAATATAATGTTTTAAACTTTCACATGGAATACATAGATATTCAACAAGCCTGGTAATTATGCCATGTTATCACTGTAAATTATTTTGATAGATTTTTGTAATTAATACAATAACTTATTATTAGGTCATTACAGAACATTCATAATCTGTTGTTTTCTCAGCAAGCTGGTACATGTTTTTAGAAATTGAGAACAAAGTTTTAACAATGGATCTGAGCAAGGCATTATTTAACTAAATTTTTAAAACAATAAATACAAAAATCCTGGACTATTTATCAGCAATCAACAGGTATTGTAGGTACAAATATTCCTAACTATTTAAAATGATCATCAGTATATAGTTTGACTAGATTTGTCTTAAAACATCTGAATTAAAATCTTTTACTACTTGCCACTTTTGTTATCTTTCTTTAAACTGTCAGTGAAATAAAACCAAATATCTAATACAAACAAATGAGTGAATAATGCCAATCCTGAATCACACTAAACAACTCTGTAGAAAAAACAAAACAAATGTAACAATAACTGCTAATTCAATTGCTTCCTATCCTACCACCACCTCTAAATTTTTTTCCTTTCCTTATCAACTTGCTATAACAACATCAATAAATAAGTCTATTATAATGAACAAGAGCAGGAATTGAAACTAAACCCAAAATAGTAGAAGCCAACAATGTTGCCAAGCTCCTAAATTAATGAGCTTGGACTGTTTTTCAGGATATGTTACCAGTAGTAGTCTAAGCACTGCAGAAATTAAATGTGCTTCAAATCATGCAGTTTTTTGTTTACAAGGGCTGTAACTGTATACCTTATCTCAATTCACTAAAAGCTTCTTATCCTGTGATTGATCTTGATATTTTATACGTTAGTATAAATATTTTCAAAATTAGGAAAAACACAAACAGATCTTGTTAATATAAGTATGTTTTATGTTATTTTCACTTGAAAAAAGTTACAAATTCAGATTTAACAAAATAATATATATCTTGTATAGTGTTTATGGTATGAAATTTTAGAAAAAACTTCAAACAATCATGACAAGAGCTAAAAACACTAGTACATCTACAATGATTGTACATTTGCTGACTTTTTAAGATTTAACTTGTAACTTCAGTAAATTCTTGCTTTTTTGTTGTTTCTTTTCTTCTCACAATGATTTTTCCATGAGGTTTTATATTTATGGCATCTGGCAACTGTTTGGGAAGCTTAAAAAATATGCCTCACACAAAAGTAATCAGCTCTGTTTTTTTTCTTGGCAATCACAAACATTAGATTACATTACCCAACCATAAGAATGGGTGTGTAATAACAATGTAATAAATCAATTGGTGGTTACCATCAATGACTCACCACCACTTCATCTCACATCTCTAGGCTTTTTTTTTTGGGGGGGGGGGGTTCCCAGGATATTAACAAACAAACATAAATAAAACACCCCTGAGAAACATACCCAAACATTTGGGTCAAGGAGTTAAGATATATTTAGTTATAAAAATAATCTTCACACAAAAAAAATTTAGAAAAGTAAAATTTTACCAGGAGGGGAAATCAAAACATTCAAAATTTATATAGAAACAAGGTTTACTCTGAGCTATATACTAATAATAAAGACATAAAATGTTTTACACAGTTAACTAAGCATCTTCAGGCAATTACAACACAATGAAAAAAAACTTCATTACCTAAGTGCCCCATACATAATTGTCATAAACACTTAACAACAGTTGAGCAAGAAAAAGGTGTAACCCATTTCTTTATATATAGTTGACTTGAACACTAGACTAATATTAAATGATTGTTTGATTTTTTAAAGTGATATTTATCATTAAATTTACAACATTAATGTTTATTTGGTGTGCACTGAACCTAGTATCCTAAAACTTTTCCGCCAGCATACAATTTAATATTTTTGTATTAAGTATCATTAATTACACACTGTTGGCCAGCCATGATTGTTATTTATTTATTCTAATAACTGAAAAACATAGAAATAACACTAAATATTTTAGATTCTTTGATTTTTCTTTTTACTACTTAAGATACTAGTATTATCATAAACATCTGTAATGGCTGAGCAGACTCAACTGGATTTTATAAAGGATTTAATTGTTTTAAACTCAGGGTCTCTTAGCTCTATTCTGAATGTTTGTACTAGATATCTTTATAACAATTTGAAATAATTTACTTACTGATGATTTATGCAAACATAAAAAAAAACACTCACTTTTTGGTGTTCACGGTAGTGTCGGGTTACTGTTCCATGCGCTGCTTCTGATTCAACAGTCTTTCCATCAGGACATACTAAAACACTTGTCATAAGACCCAGGGATCCATAACCTGTGAGAACAAGTGCTTTATACATGATTATCTCTGCAAGTTTACCAGCACATTGAAAAGATTTTTCAAGCAATAACTTTCTACTGTTAAACTAGCAGTTTCGGTATTATCTTATGAGAACAATGTTAATTATCCACCAATTACTTAAAATGATGATAATTTAGAAATATGTTATTTAATGAAATATACATGCTTGCCTTGTGCTACAACATCTGATTGTACGTCACCATCATAGTTCTTGCAAGCCCAAACAAACCCGCCCGTAGACTTAAGAACCTGAGCAACCATGTCATCAATAAGTCGGTGCTCATACCAGATTTTCTTGTCATCAAACTGCTTCTTGTATTCTCTAACATTTAAACAAATACAAGAAAAAAAAAGATCAGTTAGAAGTAATGTTATGAACCATTAGTGACAAGATATGCATATACATTTTTTTTATTTTAAAAATAATTAAAAAAGTTTTCAAGATAAGAAATTGCCACCTGACATTATCAGAAGTAAATTTTCTTTACAATTTGGAAATGATGTTTTTTACAACACATGGAAAACTTAAATCAAGCTCACTTATCCATAGAATAAATATTCTACAAATAAGACAATAGTGTTTACTTTGTACAATAAGCAGTTTCTATAATTATGTAAATGATGGAAAGATATTCTTTAAAACCAAAACTGAATTTTCTATCTCATATTTTTTATTTTACAAAAAAAGGGGGGGGGGAGCAAGAAGAAGGAAAGTCACACTGATTGCAGCAAGATAAATCAGAATAGTGCAAAGAAATATATAATGAAAAGGTAGGATAACTCAACTCACAACAAGTGAGACACAAGTTTTGTAAAAAGAAATATGATATCTGAATATGGGAGCTTGAAATTATACAGATCCAGGAGTAGGATAACTGAACTCACAAAAAATGAGATAGAAGATTTGTAAAAAAAACTATATCTGGATATGGGAGCTTGAAATTCTATAGATTCAGAAGAAGGATAACTGAACACATGAAAAATGAGACAGAAGATCTGTAAAAAGAGCTATCATATCTGGATATGGAAGCTTGAAATTCTACAGATCCACGGCAATGTTTAGTTAGATATATCCGTATATTTTTCATTTCAACTTCACTTGTTGTAAATGCGTAATCGGAGATTATTTCAAATATCATACTTTTCAAATATTTCTTCAAAAATGTCTCGGAATCGACCATCATATCTCTTCAGTATGGTGTTCTTTGTGCTCAGGTACAGTGGCCACCCTTTCATCAAAGCATACTGGAAACAGCTGTGAGCAAAACCTCTGATAGACTGTTGATAAAAATAGTATGCACTCATAAACTAACACTATTTTTTTTCTTTTAACAGAATGCAGTTGAACACGAAACATTTATGACGAGTTTCAAACTGAATTAAATAGAGAACTTTTTTTGAATAATGTAGTTATGATGCTTGTGTGGTAAATGTAAAAATCAGGGTGTGCTTAGCAATGAATCTAGTAATTAATGACTATAAAAATATACTTTTCTAAAACATTCCAGTTTAAGACCTAATGATTGTGAGCTGCATTTCTATATAAACTATAAATAAGGCGAGATACTTCATATCAGCATGCATACCTTGGGTTCACTCTGAATCAGCAAGATATTTATGCTTCAGCTTTTTACATTTCACCCATGGATATCATTGCATAGAAATTTTATCAATTATTATAAACATAAAATCAATAAGGTTTAGACAAAACTACCATATCCTACATTTTGAGTCTTTGTAGTGTATTAACACTATGCTTGTATCCTTTTCATTAACTTGAAAATGGAATTTTTTCTATTCTTATGAGAAACAAAAAAGAATGTTTATTAGATCTAGTAAACAGCAGGATAACTATAACATTTAATATCTTTCTTTCATTCTATTTAATACTTTTGTGTATATAGTTTTTTCTTTGGTTCATAAAACTCTACACGGTTGGAATGTCTCTTCACAATTTACTTTATAAAGGAACTCAATAAATCTCAAAATGAATTTGATAAATTCTTAAATCAAAAGTGTTTCAAAAACTAGATATTTTACCTCTCAATGTAGTAATAACTCTGATCAATAAATCATTTTTTCACAAGTGTTGACAAAATCATATCTAAGTGGAAGTGTGGTAGAGAAGAAACAAAAAACATTTAATTGAAAAAATATTGAGTTTTATTATTGTAAAGAAGCTATTGTTTTCCATTTGTTTGAAATACAAAATCAATTCTGTAAAATTTGCCGAGAAGCCATAGTATATTCAAACCAGTATTATTCTAAAATATTCTATTCTATATTCTTCTTCTTAAGACCAGCTGATACTAAATCAATAATGTCTTGTAAGCTAGTCATAGCATTACTAAAAATGTGTCAGATGAGTTTTGCTGTATTCCTGTTACTTATGTCTTTAATCACTCATCCTTAGTAATTTTTGATAAACTGTATGTATATTATAAAATCTTTCTAATAAATTACCTCATCTGTGTTGTACATTCCCATGACAACTCCTCCTTCCTTGAAGGTGAATACTTCTGTTCTCTCTGGATTTCCTCCACTTGTTGGGGTAAAGACAAGCTCAACCTTGCCAGGGTTTCTAATCACCAAGTCTGTTGCTTTGTACTGTAAAAAATATAACAGTTTTAATATGTAATTATTTACAGGACTTCAGATAAATGAAATGTCTTTAATATTATTTAGGTTAACCTTTATATAAGTACAATGGCTTCTGATCAAATTGCAGATTTCTTTCGTGCAAAGCTGTTGAAATTAACAGGTTAAAAATACAGCTCTTTTATTTCTCAAACTGAAAATTAATATGAAGTGTGACAGTACAAATATTAAGAATAATATGTTTTTTTTCAATACACAGAATAAGTCAGCACTGAAGTGTACTTTTACTTGAGACATTTGAATATTTACAATTATAAGACAAGTATAAACAACTAATGATTATGGGAGTGTAAAACCCATAAACATTTTTAAGTTTAAGACTGGTACACTGTTATCTGGATCCACAGAACATACTTTTGTAAAAATCTTATAATTTTTGTTTTCTCTTGTACAAAACTGCAAACATAAAAATGTAAATGTGTGTAAAACTTATATCAGTATGTTGCTTCAGCGAGGTCACGTGACTAGTGTCACGCCACTTCTCGAACCTTGGGGAATAGTCGGGAGATTACTAGATATAGGGTAGTCTGGTATATATATAAGAGGGTGACAACGTGACGGAACAATGTGTGTAGACAGTGAGTAATTGATTTGCAGTCAGAGAGTATTATTGAAGTTGAGCACATTCGCTGTTATAGCG
>NW_013665904.1:142712-147059 GCF_000517525.1 Limulus polyphemus
TAAACCAGTTTTATTAAGTAAGGACTTGTGTCGCTAAAGTTTCGTTGAAACGAATTTACGGAAAATCAATTAACAAGCAGAGACATAACAAGTATTTTGTGTGGTTCATAATTAAAATTTAACATAACTTAATAAGATTAACATAAAATAATGAAATGTGATACACTGTTCCAACATTTCCTTCGTCACAAAGTGTATCTATCTCCAGAGGATTTTAATTATGAAACACACAATTTTACTAACATGAAGATTAGAATATTTAAATTAACCCTTTTTTGTACAAGGATGCAAAAGTCAGGAATTTCTTAGTGAATTACTGTAGTATTAAAGAAATTTAGGCACAGAGAAACTGTGATCCAAACTGAAGAAAATAACTAATTGCAAGATTTTTATATTTTTGTTTTGAAAACATGGTTATCTAATAGCCAACTCTGAAAAAATAGCTGATGTACAATACTTTACACTCATAATTTTTGTATCAAGTGCCAATGAGGCTTTTCACCCAAGACCAGAGCTAATTAGGCCAGGTATGATACGACAGACATAGCAGTGGTCTAGACATTATTTATGTCATCAATTTCATAAACAACAACTTTTATGGTGTGAACTAGGTAAAGTAAATGGATTGTAATAATTATTAATATTATTTCAAGTCACTCAAAAAGCATAATTAGAAAGTATTTAGCAAAGAAGAATAAATAACAATATGTCAACCACACAACATCTGCCTTATCTAGTACTGAGAAGGCCTCTTGCTGAATACCACAGCTTATCAGGCCAACCTGGATGTCAAAGATATCAAACTTTTATAATTATTATCATTAGCAATAAGGTAAAACTACAGGTATAGTTCTGCCTTACTAGCTTCACACTCACGTGACAACTCTGATACCTTATACTATTTTTTGTACTCTTGAAAATTTTAGTAATGACATCGAAAATGTGCTAATTTAATACCAAACTAAATAAAGTAAAAATAAGTAAAACTGACCAAGCTAAAGAAATACTTTCTTAGAGTCAGTTTTACCTGATCACCATGAGCATGTCTGCCAATAACAATAGGTTGTGTCCAGCCATGTACGAGACGGGGAATATTCTTACAGATGATTGGTTCTCGGAAAACTGTTCCACCTAGTATGTTCCTGATGGTTCCATTAGGGCTAAGCCACATTTTTTTCAGTTTAAATTCTAAAAAACAAGGAAAGAAAATTTGGTTATATGCAGACTTGTAGGATTACTCCTCATTAAATCAATTTATGAACTATTAGGAAAAAAGCTGTAACTCACTTGTAACATCTGTTTCCTTATAATGAAAAAATATAAATTGAAATGCTTTGTAGCTGTATGTTACAGTAGTGGTACATGGTGATTTATGATTACAATCACAAACACTCTATGATCTTTCATGAAAATTTTTTAAACATGTTTAAAAACCAAACACACCCTGAATAAAAAATACAAATTGAAACACCAAGTGTAATAAAAATTCATCAATATATGAATATAAACTGGTAGCTTATAGATTCAATACAAAAGTAAGTAGTGGATAAAGGATTGCCTCATTGATAGCTTACAAAATAGTGGTGATAATTAAATGTTATGAATGAGGGTCAACCAGGGGGTACTTCTGGGTCCCTCATTATTTACTCTTTATGTCATTGACTCGGAGAACTTGAACAGCAATACTTTGAAATTAGCTCATGTCAGGAAGACATTATTCTACTGAGAATGTTTCTCTTTCATTTTTTTTTCTTAGTGATTAATTCTGAAAATTTAGTTTAAATTCTGAGAAGTGATGGAATGAAAAAAAAGATGGAAAGAGAAAATTGTATATTAGGGAAAATTTTAGTATCTTTTGAAAACTTAGAGGTGTACTGGTTTTTTCAAAAATGTTTTTTTAGAGTTATTATTATAAATTAGTAAAAAACTATACACTCGAGAGGTGGCTGTTTGGAAAGAGATTACTTCTTGAGATAAGCAGTGGTGTCGTGGAAAAAACAGAATATTGGTGAGGCTGGTGATAAAAATAAAGACTTCATTTGCTGGTAAATAGATTGATTGGCAAGAGAAAATAAGACTGGGTAGACTGGAGAATGGTAACTAGAGTGAGGTAAAAATCAGAGGCACAACAAACCACCCAATGGTGCAAACAATGGGAAACAAATATGTTTAGTCTGCATACCAACCTATAAGATCTCCTTCAAAGTCAGTAAGAGAGACTATGACATGCCAAAACTAGTGAAATGAGATGCAAAAAAAGCATCTGGACAGACTCATCCAAAGAAGCATCTGTGAAATGGATGAGTTTGCAAGACAAGTCCTGAAAGGAGGTCTGCTACAGTAAAAATAAGCAGTGGAGGTTTCCACAAAAAGGGGCAGCCCAGGCAAGATAACAATGGACAGGATCAGGATGATCATACAGTGATTAAATAAAGAGAAGGAAGATGGGAGAAAACACCCTATCATCCTCTCTGTCAGCCCAAGTCTTCAGAAGAAGGGAGTAGACTGGAAACATAATCAAATGATCCCTCTAATAGAGTATGGGAGGTGTCTGAGATGTAATGTCCGAACAAAGAGGACCACAAGCAAGAAGGACAGATAAATGATGAAAGAAATAGGAGGCTAATGGCTAAAAGGGGAGTCATGCAAGAGCCTGAAAAAACAAACAAAAGGCCCAGTAGGAGAGTAAGACCGGACAAAGTGGAGGAAAAAGAAAGAGATTGTTATTCAGCAAGAGTTGAAAGGTTATGGACAATGCCCTAAAGTAACCTGCATTTGGTGAAACAGATAGGGCCTTGATGAAAAGCTTGGGAAAGATAGAAATAAGATGTGGAGGATTAGGATGACTTGGCTGAAGAAAGTAGCATAAGGACCAGTGGTGGTAGACAACCCATGTTTATAAACAGAGGGTGAGAGTAGAAGGCTGACAGGAATGAGATAGTAAATGGGTTAATCCATAGGAAAATCCCATATATAATACAAGGGACTGGATAAATCCCACGCGTGAAGATGAAAGCACGATACCCTGTTATGATAAATGTATGACCAAAGTCTACTGAGGAAAAACCTCCAAAGTGGGGATAGCAAACCCATGGATATCAGGGTTTCCAAAATGGGAACAAATCCAATGGATGGATTCTATCAAGGCAAAAGAAGCAATCTAATACCAGATACAAACTACAGAACCAGACATGTCATAAAGTAAATACTATGATTGTAAGCCCAAGAAAGGAAGTCCAGAGTGAAAAATCTTAAGTCTTGAAAGCAAATATCTCCTCGGTGGTTGATTGAAGTAATGACCATACAGATTTCCAACTGGATCATCACAAGATGATCAGACAAATGTAATAAAAAAAAAAAGCAAGCCAGATAAGCCACAGTCATCTCTAGAAAGTTGATATGCAGGGTATACTTCTCTGGAGACTAGTCCCCACAGTGTGTGGTGGTGTTGAGAACTTCATCTCTTTCTGGGCTGAGGGGGGGTATACTCCGGGATGGATGAGCAAGTGAGCCACCATGACACAGGTATGTGGAGAGGAAGTTAGATAGAAAAGTGCAAATAATGGAACACAAGACATGTTGCAATGATCCCCCATAGCCCAACGAAGGGAATGCATGTGTGCATGACCAAGAGGAATCAGAGCTCCTAGAGAAGCAAGAACCTAATACAATAGAGAAAAGCCTTGAATACCAAAATATCCATGGTGTGAATACACAAGGAAGAGGGTTGAACCTACCCTGTGCAGGAGCTGAAAAAGTCTCCCAGGTGGGAGAAAATTAGTGGGAGTCAAACAGACTTAGAAAGTTACACGAACCTGTCCAGACAAGAGGCCTCCAAAGAAGAGTGGAGGTAGCAATCACCAATTCCTGTCAAGATAGGGCCAGGAGAACCCAGACAACTATATAATATTGGAAATTAAGATCCAGGTGATGCATGAGCCAAGCAAAGGACCACAGGATCTGTCTGAAAACATAAGGGGCAGTAGCTAGGCTGAAGAGAAGGACACAGAACTAAAAGACATGATCTTTGAGAACAAACTAGAAGAATTGTGGGACACAGGACAAATGGGAAACACCCACTTTGGCTAACACTATCAACATGGACTCTATCAATTTGACCGACCACGTGACCTTTTTGTACTCGTTTTAAAGTCTATAGGTTTAATACTTATAACTCTCAATATAGTGGTTCTATCTTCACGAAATTTGGCAGACTTTCAGTTAATATTACAAGTCTTCACTTACAGAAACTCATTTTTTAGTGAAGTATTCTTAATAAAATAAAATAATGATTTGTTCATGAATATATTGAGTATTTGTTTTGAATAGTCCATGTGAAAAGTAATT
>NW_013665904.1:147069-147930 GCF_000517525.1 Limulus polyphemus
AAAATACTTTTCGTCATCTCAAAAATCTCAAATTTCCTTTGTGTAATCCCTAAAACCTCCTAAATGCATTTCAAACGTGTGCCTCGTGAACAATTTTAATTATATTATTATTATTACATATTTTACCTAATCCAGTCTTAAATAACTTAAAAATATCCATATTTTTAGATTTTAGTTACTAAACAAGAATATGAAAATATGAAAAACAAGAAATAAAGTACTTACCTAATCTTTTTTTTTCTTGCTGTCAGGTTTCAATGAGAGTTAACCCTACTTTTTTTATACTATAGATAGTAATGCACTTAATTTTTATTTAATTAAATAATCCACCAAAGGATGTACACTAATAACACGCAAAAAGTAGACAAATTCACTTCTGTCTCAAAATTTTCCTGGCTTTCTAACTGTGTGAGAAGAGGCGTTACAAATTCATCCAAGCTAATTGTTAACTTTACCATGGGAACGATGTTGCTACTCTGAGTGAAATTGACGATTATCTGTTCAGAACACAACGTTATACAATAAGTCATTTGATAGATGAAAACCTTGACTTTCTATTGGTTATAGGTAATATATAATAAAACATAAGAGAGAACTATCAACGAATTGTGAAAGAGAGGATGTGACAGGTGAGTGTGGCAGGAGGGGTCTGATTTTCTATTTGATAGCTCTGTAAGCAAACAAAATTGAAGACTAAAAATTATGGTTTGTCAGAGCAAAAACGATTTTATAGAGAGTAATTTACATTTAATTTCGTACATTTTCAAGGGGTGGTGTATAAAATAGGGATGATGAGATGCTAATACAAAATGTGTCACTTGGGTCACAATAGTGGAAATTCAGGATTTTCAAAAATATTCC
>NW_013665904.1:148177-152461 GCF_000517525.1 Limulus polyphemus
TTGGTATAACATAAACAAAAAGTAGTTTAATAAAATTTTGAATGTAAGACACTAAAACCTTGTGTTATGCATAGTAAAGGCTACCAGGTGCAATAGGATTAAACAAGTAAGTCATCTATCCAGAATCAAGGAACAATGAGAAAGTGACTCAGAGATGATAAGTCAATGACAATGTGCCCAACCCTCAACTTCATGTTAATTCTGATATTAAAAGTAGTGTATGCAACAAGTGGTAAGCCAAAGAACTAGAGCAGGCCTGTGATGATAAGTGAAACTTACAGGAATGACATGTAATATGCTTTATTTGCTATTATTATCAGGTTACATTTGTGGGGTATTGTTATTTAATCTTTATACTTTGTTAAACCACTTCTTTCAACACTTATTTTCAAGAGAATGACAGTGATCAATTAAATTTCTGATTTACTTATACCAAACTATGAAAATATACTACATTTTTTGGCCTTTGTTTTACATTTTATCCTCATGATGTATTAAAACTATCCTTGTATGGTTTGATGTTGAAGCTACAGTATTCTCTCTTAATGTAACACTGGGAACCTTTTTGGTATATTCATTCATCACAAGTATATTCAAAAATTAAATCAATCTACCTTCAACACGGGCTTCATCTGGTGTAATTGTTGCACACTTGATACCAACACTATGCTCTTTTATTGCATTAGCAGCATCAATAGTTACTTGGTCATCAGTGGCATCTCGGTAAGGGAGTCCAAGATCGAAGTATAAGCAGTTTAGTTTCAAGTATGGAAATATAAGCTGAAAGTAAACAAATGTGTCTTGTTATTGATATAAGGTACAATAGTTCAAAAAATTAAAAGAAAAACCCATAAAAAGCCTAAAAATAATAATTCAAACACCTAAAATTTTGTTTATTATGTAATTTTCTAGGAAGTGGATCAACGATAAAAAAGCTTACAATTTTAACATCTTTTTAACAGATATATCATAATAGAAAAAACCTAAAAACCTGAATGCTTTTTTTAAATGTAGAGTTGAATTTAAAGAAGGAAGGTCTGCCTCATGAAAACATTTGGATTAACTGATCTCTTAGATCCTAGTAAGTAATGCTCAGACAGTTTATTTTATACAAATGCTATTAGAAATTGTTGTAATTTTGATTCTGATAAATCGTAGTTTTTCTTTGGTTTGTTTTTAAGTGACTAATACTGTCTAATTTTGATGTCTATACCTGTTCTTTGATTTTTTCCCATATGACTCTTGTCATCTCATCTCCATCCAATTCCACCACTGGTTTGTCCACTGTGATTCTTTTGTCTGTTCCATCTAAAATAACAAAGGAATTCACAATTTAGGTTCTACAGCTGACAATTATAAAAGAAATGTAATCAACTATGGAAAAGCAACTGTCCTTTTTAATGGCAGTACATGAAAAATGACAGCTTAAAATTTGTCAAAAGCCATTGCTTGGTCACTTTATGTACACATTTCTGGCTTTGTTTACTAGGTGGCAACTTGGATCAGGATCGTTCAGTTAGCACAGTGCTATGGCAATGCCGTTATATTCACATTTATTGTTTTGTGCCTGATATTGAAACTTGCTTGGTCTTAGCACTGTTTTAACCTCAATCACTGTCATTTACTATTTCTAGGATGCATGGGTGCATTCATGAACATATTGAGCATAACAGTGGATAAGACACATTTCCTGCTAAATTTCATTAAAATTACATATGTTTATGTCATTATAAGCATGAATAAATAATTAAAAATAAATACAAAACATAAACATAAGCTGCATGTTTCAACTGGTACCAGCCAGTCATCATCATGATTATACAAAGGTATGGAGTTATTTATTAATAAGCATTTTTTAAAATCTTTTTAGACAATAAAAATTACAATGAAGTCAAATATTTTGTCATTCAAATTTCAAGACATTAAAGTTAGGGACATACTTTAAGAATGAAAGATACTCTATTATAAAACACATTTAGACATTCCTTTCATACATTCAACCTTGAATACCTGTACAAAACATGTACTTCTAAGTACACAAAATTGGATTTAAATAGTGGTATAACAGAACAAGTACTTGAATTATAAAGTGTAATCTTTGATTAGATTATTCTCAATATAGCTTGATGCCAGATATAAAGAATTTGAGTTAAGAAAGGTCACAGATTTGGAATAGATTCAAATATTTAAAATTGGTAGATAATCTTCTTATAGGAGAGCAGTGTGAATGTGAAATAAAAAAGATGGAAATATTAGGTGTAACATGTTTAAATCTAGACTTTTTTTCCCATAAAATCTATTCTTAGAGGTGTCATCATTTTATTACTTATTAGAGGGTTACTATTGCAGAAAAAAAACTGAATCAGAGTTTTACTGTCATTAGGCCCAACCTCTCACTCAAGAACTACAGTTCTAGAACAAATTCATGGACTTTAGAACTGCCCGTAAAACATGTTCATAGACCCAGGTTGCTGTTTATAAAACAATATAACATATAAGAAATTTATGTTTTAGTATTTTATAAAAGTTAAGCCATTTAATAAGATTGTTAAAAATAGAATTTTTTTTTGCATCCAAATGTTTTTGAACAAAATGTAAATGACAGAGCTTGAATAAGTAGTAAAATTCCAAGACATATTTTACAGGTTTGTAATATATCATTCTCATCCCCCTCTTTTTATGAACAAAACTAGAAATACTGTCTAGAATGTTTTGCTTTTCCACCAAAACCTTGTATGAAGATCTAATGATAGTGTAACACATTGCAAGTTAGTGTTTACTATTATGCAAATAAGCTACAAAAATTGATAGCACAATGAAGCCCCAATCTTATTTTTTTTGTTCTGTTTGACAGGTTCATCATAAATGATTGAAACAAAAAGGACTGTTAGAGTGATTCATCTCAAGCATATTTAATATAAAATACCTATGAGGTGCTAAATATTATATATTACAATATTAGTAGACTTTACTCCACTCAATTATGGACACTGCTAGTAAGCCATGCATTAAATTTCACTTATTCTAATAAACATACAAGTTATTACTGCTCTACATCAATAACACCTTTATGTTAGATTGTACCCTTCTATACTCATACAGTCAGTTGTATTTATATTATGCTTTATTTCAGTGAAGGATAGAACACAGAGTTGGATCTCTACCAAACATGCCTTATCTTACCAGTACACATAGGAGTATCAAGAATATAAACACAACTTGAATATGTATATATAGATCTAGACTATACCCTGTACTTCGAGTTTTATCTTTACTTACAAGTTAGTCCGAACAACATAACAGATATTTGTAACTTATACCATACCATATATAATGAAATAAACATTGTAAAACTTAAATTTGGTTGAGTCAGATGAAAACCTAGAAATATACTGGAAGATTTTTATTAAATATATACTCACATCATCCTAGAAAAAAAAATCACTGTAAAATTACGGCACAAAAATCTTGAATACAATCTATCCTCCCATTGATGTTCTCAAATTACAAATTTTTTATGCATTAAAGACTAAAGACCTTTTTACAAGTAGTGTTCCAAGATATATATATATATATATAAAATATCATTACAGCTACAGCTAATTAATGGATAGACAGAAATAATACTTGAGGTGTGCAAAAAACAAGCATCACCGAGTGTATTATTATTTACGGGAGGGAACAATAACATGAAATAATTAATGTAACAGAGACGTATAGTAGAATAAGATGCTAATTTGTTAACAGTGTTTGTGCTGAACTCCTTCAGAAATTCAAGTGTCCTAATTTCTGTACTTACTGGTGTCAGCAAGTTCTAGATTAACTTTAGAATATTACACAAAGGATGTGACTAAATTAGATGCACACCAATTTTTAAAATCTAAAACATTTTCTATGATCTAATAATAATGTTCAAGTTATGTTTAACTCGATACTTTGTTTTATTAGTATACTCTTTTTTACTCATATTAATCTAATTTTCATTAATCTCTGAACTTGGTAATTCCAATAGTTCAAAATACATGCAAATACAATGCAAAAAATGGCTTCATCTGACTAGATACATAGAGCTAATCATATGCCCCACAGTATGGAATGTGATTCTTTTTTTAAGGAGGAAATAGGATGGGAGCTAAGGAACCTTAGATTCACAGTCCAACACACTAACTACTAGCTCATGCTTTGACAAAAATTTTCCAGTTAATCCTAGCTTTTCCAATAACAATATATATATATATATATATATACACACACACACACACACATACATACATACATAAGAAG
>NW_013665904.1:152823-183807 GCF_000517525.1 Limulus polyphemus
AAATAATGTTACAAATTATGAGCTATGGTTTCACTCACTACCATGAGAAAACTTAATTAAAGATAGTACTCCATTTCAAGGTCACTACATGTGTTTGTTCATGTATATACATATAACAAACCAAACTGGTTGGTTTACACACATTAAATGTACAGTGTAAATGTAGAGAAAAAAATCAGGTCAGAAACTTTAAAATTAAAGATGTTTAATAATAACCTGATTGAAAAGTTATTAGCCTTGACGATACTCACTTTCACATCTTCCCAAAAGTATCAAATATAATTATAACTTTCACTTGTCTTTTTTACCGATTTTAGCATGTTAAACTAATGTATATACAATATATAAGCATCCTGCAATTAACAGAACATATAAATGTGTAATAATTAAGAATTATTTCACTAACGTGCTAAAATATTTCAAATTTTTAATGTCAACAATAGTTCTTCCTCGGTGCCGTTCTTTTCTCAATAACCTTTAAAAAGTTAGAGTATTTTCGCATTGCACTCTGTGCTACTTGGCACCAAGGCATAGTTGGCAAAAACTATTTTAAGTATACGCGGTTACGCACCAAATGAACTGGGCACATTTTCCAAGGCAAAATATTCTATTTTTATCCTTTGCTGTTCGGTTTAAGTATGGAATCTGAATATACCTTCCTAAGTCTTAACCTGCGTGCAACAAAGTGGAATGACGCCATCATTACGTTCTGTAGACAACCTTAATAGTTCTAACTACTGCTATTATCTATACAAGTATAACCTTGGTTTAAATAAATATCGATAAAAACGCTAACACTTCTGTTTCAAACACAAATATATCATTGAAACAAGCTAAAATAAAAATGTCGTAATTTTGAATAAAGAAACATAACACAAACACGAATAAAATTACCCACTATATTAAGCCAGTAGTTTGATGAAAATGTTGCATAAGCAGCATAACTGATCTATTCACTACGAATATTTATAGGTCAATGTAAAACACGTAAATGAACCAAAATTCTGAGGTTTAAAGATTTATTTCAAAACTACTAAAAGTTGTTACTCTTAATAAATACTATGAACTTTGATCAAATTAATTAAGTTTCCACATTTTTTTTTAATCACTTCATTTCTAATATTAATGGTAAACTACACAGTTTAGGTTAAGTTAACACTGACGTATATCGTAGGATGGGATTATTTTGTCTGCAAAATGATTAAAACTTTTAGTGTTGTTTTGTTAATTTTTTTATGAGTGCGAAAGATTTAACATGTCTTTTCCCAAAAATTACATATGCTTAAAAACGATTAAAGAAAGGGAACATTTATACTTAATAATACATAAAAATGTATTGACAAAGCAGAATTTTTAAAATTCCTGATGAGATCCAGAAATACACCTCACACTGACGGAGCAAATGACCCAATTCTAATTTCGTGTCTATTAATTGCACTCATAAACCGGTGGTATACTAGTTACGACCTACTTAAGGTATGTGACAAAACGAGGCTTACTGATTTATTATGTATAAAGAACAAATACGGAGTTTTTTTCCGTAAAAAATAAATAGTAATGGCCATTCAAAAATGTGTTATTAGTACTTTTTTTTTCACAAAGTAAGAAACTCGTATACGTACTTCCAAACGAAAAATGAAATTCAGTATTTGTTTATTGAAATATACTGTTACAGCATAAAACAATACATTGGACAATCTACACTCTGCCCACCACGGGGAATCGAGCCCCGGATTACAATATTGTAAATCTGTAAACTTACCGTCAATCCAATGAACGATTTTACACAGAGTATTAATAAATATCACTCTTTGAAAGTAATACGTTATATTTATAACATTCCTTCGGTCAACGAATACCGTGTCACAGTTAAAACAGCTCTAATTTCACACTACAATACTTGTAATAAAATATTATTTATTTTGATACATTAAGGCAATTTGTCTATATTCTCGTGCAATTTTTTGCTTATAGCTATGACACTCTTGTTAACCAGATGTCGAAAAATCGTAAACGTGTACTAATCCTGTTTCTCAAATAAGGTTTACTTATTAAAACAGCTAGAAGCGTATCTGTGTCTATTCCTTGGGTGACGAGATACTTTTACATGCTGGTATGTTATTTTGAATTATCGATGATGTATGTAGTTTGAGTTTATGATATACCGTCTGATTTGTTCAACGTGGGTTATAATGATTTTGTCTTTGTCCCGTGTGGACTAGGGTAGAAAGCCTCTCCAGTTCCAGCAGCTAATTTGAGCACAAACGACTAAGTATTTGTTTCTTTCCTTTGCTGTCCGACTTCGATGGTTTTTCTCCCAATCTCTTCTTATTTGCTGTAATCTTTATGGAATCTCGTTGTGGGTTATTATAATTTGAATTGTAAGTATAATTTGGTTGGGAATAACTTTAACAGTGTTATGAAGGAAGGAGATTTCGGTGTAATAGTCGATCAGTCTCAAAAGCCATCCAAGCAGTGTGCTGTTGCTAGTTGTAGTGCAAATAGGATTTTAGGTTGTATCTACAGAAATATTGAATACAAGTCTAAAGATGTTAAAATGTCATTGTATAGGTCACTGGTTATGCCACATTTGGAATATTGTGTTCAATACTGGGTTCCTTACCTTAGGAAAGACATTGATTTGTTGGAAAGGGTTCAGAGAAGGGTTACTAGAATGGCAATACGAGAAGCTGAAACTTCTCGAATTGTTTTGAAAAAAGAAGAGTTAGGTGGTATCTGATTGAGGTGTTTAAGATTGTAAAGGGAATTGATTGTGTTGATGCATCATCTTTTTTTCATAGTTAACAGTAAAAATAGTAGGACTGGGGGACACAAACGTAAATTCTGGCAGAGTAGGAGTCATCTTCAGCTAAGACGGTTTCATTTTTTTTGACAGGGTGATTTGCCTTTGGAATGGGTTACTTCCTGATGTTGTAGAGGCAGTAAATTTAAGTGAGTTTAAGAAAATGCTTGATTTAATTTTTTTTAGTTATTTTAATTTAGTTTAGAGGATGAAACAGCCGAGATGGACCAATAGGTCCCATGTTGTCCCAAAACACTGTTATATTATTAATAACAGAATTTGGCAAGGTTCTTGAACTATGCAAATTAGCCTTTCAACAAGTCTTCTTTTTTTTTCGTTGCTTATATAAACGCCAGTGTTTAAAAGGGTGACACGTTATCCTGTGAAGTTTGAGCTGACTGAAGATATTCAACTTAGTACGGGTGTCCATCCAGTTTCTAATAACTCAAAATATTACTGTGTTGTTTAATCAAGACATATACACGATACCAGAAATCTTTATAACTCGAATCACTTATTAAATTACTAATTTTTATTATGACAGTGAACAATGGAACGAGTCAATCAAAGCAATATATAAAATTCACAGCTACTACATAGTAGCCAACGTCAAATCAGCAGGAAAACAACCCAACAAAACTGCATCAACCAATATCAATGTATGCTACAAAACCAAAATACTACGCACAATAACAACCACAAAAAATATTTGAACAAAAGATATCAAATCTATTGGTGAAGGTATTATTTTTATTGAACATGACACTTAGACAGATACTAAATGATAAAAATTCGCATCATTGAATGGTATAACCATTACTGTAACATGCTTGAAAATAACGTCGAAACAAAATACGTTATAAAGCATACAGAAGTACATTCACTTCATTGTATAGGTGAACATTTTTCCAGATAAAAAAAACATTCACACTGTACGGTTCGGATGGGATCTAAGAACGTCATATTAATCTAGTTACTACAAGAATAGAACCAGTTCCTTCTCCTTTTTTGTAGTAAGTTAAACGCATAAAACTAGTTAAGCTACATCACATTGACGTCATTCTGAAACGACATATTCAGTTGTTAACGTACATTCGATATTGTCATATCATGGTCATATGACGTGAAGTTGCCTGATTCTTGTATAGATTTCAATGGTAAAATTGATTACTGTTAACCATAAGCATGCTTTTTAACATTTTAAAATTACAAACCCAACACACAGTTGGAACATATTTTTAAACGAAAACTAATCATTTGTGCTACTTAACATGAGCGTTGGTTAAAAATGATTGTTACGAGGTCTATACAGACAAAACAATTTTTATGTTCATGAAACTAAACTTGTCATACCAATATATTAGTAAATGTTTGAAACATCAAAAATATATCATAAACCAGTACAACTATGCCACAAAAGTGCAACTTATAGAGTTAAACACTCTGCTGATCGGATAGGGGGGAAGTGCGAAAATAAATGCCACAATCTACTACACGTTTATGATATGCGGTGCATTGGGCTAAGTAGGAAAATGCACTTCTGAACGTTATTTATAAGTATCTTTAGATTTTCATTGCAAACGCACCCCTCCCCGATGGCTCAGCGCCAACTTTGAGGGATTATAACGTCAAAAATCGGATTTAGAGTACATGCGGTGGTTACAACACATACAAACCATTGTGTAGCTTAGCACATAACAACAAACATACAACATTTTTGTATTTTCATCTTCAAAGTTATTATTTGATACATTACAACTTTTTTAAATCTGAGTGATAAACCTTTGTTTCAGTTTACACAGTACAAATAGGTCACTTAAATGCACATGGAAAGTCCTACATTCTTACACCAATACCCTTTTCTTTAAATCCGCTAGACAAACAGGAAATGACTGTTGTATCTTACATCAATAACATCTGAAAGCTGGGCGTTTAGTAGATCAACTTCATACTTAACTTATACATACATAAAACTTTAATTATTTTGTTTTTCAATTAAGAAAAAAAAAAAACTATAACATAGATTACATATCCAGTTCTTTCGTGAACTCGATAAATTGAGACGTATTGCTAAGCCATGTTTTTTTTTCTTTTTACATTTACTCAGCTTAGAAAATGTCTCACCACCTCATAGCAAAAAAAAAAATAAAAAAAAAAATATTTCGTTTAATTAGTTAATTTAATTTTACAAATTACAAGTTTATTTTAGTTTTACATTTTTCTGCATCAGTTTCCATCCAAAGCAGAACTACACGTTAATCATAAGCCGTATTCATTACAAGTACAAAGCAAAATGACTAGTACGAGGATTTTTATTATGAATTTCTTAATATCGTAAGTATTAGAAGGCAAAACAACGAAAACTGAAATAAGGCGAGTTCAATGTATTATAATGTATTAGGTTGATTGGTTTAGCAGGAGAAAAAAGGAAGTTAAACAAAGCAAAAATAGCCACTTTAGATATTCAATGGATAAACACGCCGAGGCTATTTTTACCGACACGCTTCAACGACATTACACTACAAGCACATTATAACTTCACTAATATTTTGCTGACAAATAGCATATCCAAGAATGTTAAATTCATATACATTTGCAGAGTACCTGTATCAATTTGGTCTACATACAACGAACAATGACTTGAGCTCCACCTATGTCCCTACCAAGGTTATTGACCCTACGAACAGTCGTTTAACCGGTTTGACCATTGAAGTATTATAATAGAATTCGATGACGAGGAACCCACTTGGAGACTAATAATGGTTGTTAAACTTATATTAAAGTTTTTCTTCATTACCCATTCAAGCCATCTCCAACCATTATTACAATAGAATGTTCAACACTACGAAATTTCAAATCAATCAAGCGTTCAATATTTCTTCATTTTGAGTAACTAAAGAATCTTGCCTTAAAATATTAACAAACTGTCTTACCCTAATGTTAATGATAACTGTATGCATGAATTAAAAAAAATTAACTAAAAGTAGGCGAATTGATAAATTTTTAATGGATTACACGATACAGATAATGACTTTCAATGAGCATTAACTAAGGTTTGACAAGTAATTATACTAGGTTTGTTGGTTTCTTGTAAAGCAAAAAGCTACACAATGGGCTATCCATGCTCTGCCTATCACAGATTGCATTATTAGCTCACCGATTTACCGTTGAGCATTATACTAGAAAAACACTATATTTACTTATAGTTTTGTCATCATTGTCGAAACGTTGTACATTTGCTGTTATGTTAAACTTATATTAAAGTCTTTCTTCATTACCCATTCAAGCCATCTCCAACTATTATTAGTCTCAAAGTGGGTTCCTCGTCATGGAACTATATTTACTTGTATTCTTATACAGAGAAAAGTAAAAACAACAACAAAAAAGGTGGTGGTGGTAAATAATTAGCATTTTTCAAAACTGAAAGAATACAACTAATGGGACTCCTCAAGATATTTAGACTAATTCATGTTAGCGACCCTTTTGGTGTATTATTATTATTATATATGCGCATAATATATCGTAAACTATACTTTGAATGGTCAGTTTTTCACTTAGGAATTCAATAGGGTGGTTTTTCAGCACATTAATTATTTGGAAACCTTGTAGATCCCTACTATTAAGTACTACTGTACTAAATAATGATTTGTGACCTTCGTTGTTCATTATTTATACCAATGATTTGGTTAGAATATTTCTAACTTTGCTGATGTTACTGAAATATTGAGATCTTCCACTGAAAAGTTTCTTTAACTGAAAAGTGTCTTGATATTCTTAATGATTGAGCCAGAATATTTAAAATGAAACTCAGAATTTTAATGTAGAGAACAGAAGAAACACAAGCTTGTACATTAAGAGAAATTTAAATAAGTTATCTAGTTTGTTAGACTAGCAATCAACTAACAGTTATTTACAAATTGATAATTATATAGATATTGCAAAGAAGTATGTCACAGCTAAAAAATTAGGCCTATTCTCAACAAAAAATTACAGTTTAACATGGTACTTATCAATCCTAATAAACACTGCAGAGGAACACAAACTGAATAAAAATAATATTACCAGAGTTGGGGTAGCTAATTTTCAGGATTCAAGTACGAAGGAGTGCTGAAAGAAAAACTACTTATTGCTATAAAGTCCTCTGTATCATGTTAAACTCCTATATTTTAAACCATGCCTTCATATGATCCAATGTGGTTGTAGGACCATATTTACATCATCCCTAACTAAACAAGAATCACAAATTACTAAAGTTGTAATCAGTCCTAATAAAAACTGCAAGGTAGTATAAGAAGGCATATTATATTAATTTCTATAGTGAATTTCACAAAACTGACTAAAAACAATATTATTAACAATGGTAGGGTATTTGATTTTCAGGATTCAGGTACAATAAGTTTGCATTGCATGAGCATCCTACTGCAGCCAGTCAAAAGAAATGCAGCTGGTTTAAGCAAAACAGATTTTTATCAGCCAAGTCACCATTTCAAGCAGGTTAACAGTCACTGTCTTTTTAACCTAAAGTTGCTGACAAATTAAACATTAAAACTTAAGCATTAGCATACATTTTTGGTTTCATACTTAATCTACCATAACACTTTTTTTACATCTAGGCATTCAGTACATTTTATCGAAGCAATACAGCTGCTACACTTATCCCCCAGTGCTTCTTCACTATAATGGTCAGTAGCAATTGCTACTTATAATGTTTTGGTGGTGTTTTTTTTTAAAACAACTTTTGCTTAAGTAATGTCACTCTTATAATGCCCATTACTTAAATAAAAGTTGTTGTTTTATAACACACACACACACAAACATATGTGTGTGTGTGTGTGTGTATATATATATATATATATACACACAAATAAAAAAATCTAATTTTCCACACAAGTGACATTTAATCTACGATTATTATTGAAACACTGTTTTTGTTAACAAGAGAGAAAAATCTGATTCTGTCAGATGAAGCTATAAAACTGTCTTTGAATTCCTGGCTAGCAAATGAACTTTTGAACCATCACACAGTCCTAATGGTTCCAGTGTGGTCACAAGACCAACTTTATACCAACCCAAACCAATAATTGTTTCCAACAAAATGTTACTACATTTTTCTCCGAGTATAATTAAGTATACTTGATTAAAATGATGTGCCATATTGGTTGAGATCTGTACAAACTAAAACAGATTAAGCTGAAACCATAATATCTGCTACCCTGTCTCTAGTAATAATATTTTTCATTCACAGTTAGACATAAATAAAAAAACTCTTCAACCTGAGCACTTTTGGAATGTAGAAATTTCTTCATTGAGGCCAAACTGGGAGTGACATTATGGTTAAACAAAGTAGAATACTTTGATACAGGACAGCATGTTTTATACATTGATAGTTAATATGTAACTTTTTCCAAATTTCTGGATTTCCCCATCTTTGCACTTCAGCTAGAGGTCAGGTCATATGTGTGAGGAGTGACATGTGCAACTTGGCTTTTTGCAATGTTGTTATGATTTGTATCAAAATCCAGGTTCTTTCTATCTTTCTTGCCAGCCCAACACACCTACTACGAGGCATACTTGTTCTTGTCTTATTTTGTGTAGTGTTCATGACTTTCAGTGTTTGTATAATAAACATTGTTATTGTGAACCATATGTGTTCAAACTTTTTCTTTATGATGAGCTCAGTTTTGAGAGAAACACATACTATAACTTGGTGTCCTTCGGACATCCAATTAGCAAGACCTAACTGACTATTGAATGGGAAAATCTTGTGCCACGAAAATGCCATACAAAGAATAACAACCCAAAAGTGTTTTGATTAGCTTTCAAAGGCATGTTGCTGATGTGACTAATTTTCACTGTGTAATAGAAATGAATGAACCAGAAAATATCAGGCTGAAAGAGGTTGCTAAAATACTGATTAAAATAAAATAAAGATATGATACAAAAATCAATTAGCAAGAAAATGTTAAGTGGAAAGAACTAAAAAGAGAATAAACAAACATGGAAAATAATAAGTATTAAGAAAGATTAGGAGTAAAAGTAAATAACTTACACCACACACACAAGTATTATTTTATTTGTCATATAGAGAACTAATAAGCTGTCAAAGACCAGTGATTCCAAAATCTAAATTTATTCAACAAGGATGAATGGTATTTAAAGTAGCAATCATCCAATAGGCTTCTCTCATTTCTTTATCAGCTTTAGTTTTGAAACAAGTGTTATACCTACAAGAATAACTTTATTGACAGAATGACCAGATTGGTTTAAGTGGTGCACAACAAAAAGGTCATATTTGGTGTTAATGAAGATTTATAGGTGTTGAAACATTCTCTAAGAATCATTTGGGTTTGTCTCACTCAGATGTTATATGAATACAGTATCAGCAATTAATTTAATCCATGATTTGAGTTAAAGTTCCATTGTTTGCAGTATACAGACAAAAACTGGAAAATTAAAGTTAATAAAAAAAATTGCTTATAGTTAATATTTCTGAAATCATGGATTTATCATGGCCTGAAACTGAAAATTACTAATGGCACATAATGCAAGATACACCTACAAAAATCAACTACTTTTGCATAAAGACAAATAATAAGTGAAAACTATTTTAGTTAAATTGAAGTGTTTCATTAATAAACATATAATAAATGTTATCACTGAAATTAGCATTTTTTATTTAAAGTTAACTAGGAACATAAATATTCGTTATATATTAAGTCTGACCCAACATGGGTCTCCACAATATTATGATGCAATTAATTAGAACTTGAGTTAATTATAGTAATAGCTTATGTACATTAGTTTCTAATATACAATGCAAAATAATAACATATTTCATTAATTCAAGGCAATTTCCATATAATGTACAAGCAGTGTTGTATGAGCATGAGAGGAGATGCCCCAAAATTTTGGGAACAGATATTTAGGTATATTTCATGATAATTTTATTTCCAGTTTTACCCTAACATCAAAAACAAAAGTATAAATACAACAATATTATTAATTTGCTTTTCCACTAACTCACAAATATTGAGTGCCAAAACACTTGTAGGTCCCTCTCAGAGAAATATTTGGGGGATACAAGAGCCAATACTTCCTGGGAAGTACATATAAAAGTAATGAAAAGCTGAAAATTATAGAGGTCTGCAAATGGTTACTTAGTCGGTCTTCCATATGTAATACTAATAGTACGAGTTCCCAGGCCTTTTCTCTTTATCAAAGTCAAACTAGTGTCTTCTCTAGCATTATTATTTTTCAATTTATCATTTTATGCAGTATACAACGTACTTATTTGCTGTAGTCATACCTATGAGTATGACCGGCAACATGGCGGATAAACAGTAGTCACATGAAAAGTCTCTATATTATTACTATTACTAATAGAAGTTACTAAGTTAGTACTGGAGGTTAGCTGGAGTTAAAACGTAAAGCTTAACCTGCTAAAGCCATAACGAACTTGAACTTAAGAAGGGCTCCTTCTTTGCTCGTTCAAACCAAGATACGATAGTTATTCAAAATATAAGCATTGATTATTATTATGTTTCAAAAATATGTGTACGCTCTTACTTACAATTTCGGCTTCGAAAAACAGATACTGTTGTAACTGGAAGGCAATTACTAGTTGTAGAAGTAAGAAATCGACAAACTTTAATCACAGACCCCGCCATTCTCATACCGGCAGTTACACGTATCGTGGGCCGTTTATTCGCAACACGTTGAAATGAAAGCAAAGAGACGCCACGTTTTGCACAGGCCAATGATGAAGCTTTTAACAAAGTTTTACGATAAACGCTTGAGTGAGTGAATTATTTGTATTGGATAGGGGATTTCTGAGAGCAAAGGTACTGCAAACTGGACCGGTATCAGAGGTTTCTTTCGAAGTGAGTGGAGATATAAACGAGCGACGAGGATTTAGCTTATTAGATTTTATCATAGGTGAGTTGGTTGGACATTGAAATTAAAAATTATTAAATGTAATCATATTATGATTTCTTTACAAATCTTAAAATTGTATGTATAAGGAATAATATGCACTGGTAGAGAAATATTTTCATGAAGTATTTTAATCATACTGTTTTTAAATATGGTACTTTTGAGTTTAGTGCTTTTTAAATTTGTACGTTTTAAGTTGTAAATTGTAATGGTATTGCCAGTTAAGTCTATCATCTATGGTACCTACTACTAAAGCTGTACATTGTATTCAAATTTACACTTAACTAGTATTGTGTAAAGAAATAATTACTTCTGTTGACTTGTAATCAGCATGTATTTAAATCCATAAAAATTATTAGGTTTAATACACTGCTTTGTTTGCCTAAGTGACTTATCCACCGCAATGCCGAGATCTTATTCTTCAGTAATACTGAATAGGTTCCCCATCTACATAAATATATGATCCAAGCTATCATAGCATTGAGGGACCCAACATCTAACCCTAAAAAGAAAAGAAGAGTAAACCTGTAAATATATTAAAAAAAACACTCAATTTACTTTTACACCTTGTATATATATGATTTACTGATTAATGCTGGAAAATGTAAATGTCACAAAGTTCAAATAAATTGTTATGAATTCAGAATTTTATGAAGTCAAACATGATAGAATTTGTGGCTGGTACTGGCTGCTTTTGAGTCACTGAACTGTGAAGAAATTACTTAGGAATAATATAAAGCTTCTTCATTGGCATGATGATTGTGAGAAACATGTGTTAATTGTAGTAATTGGGGCCAGATTGATCTACCAGGGCATTGGGAAAATTCATGATCAGTCAGTGTTCTATCAAAAGAAATTGATTTTTTTAAAATCGTGTGTAATTGGGTGCCCAGTTTCCAGTTAATGGCTGGTGAGGGATAAATGGGAAATGATATCACTCTTAAAATTATTTTTGTGTGAATTAATTTGAGTTCATATAATTTTGTGGTCTTATAAGTTTATACTAAGAAAGGTAATATAACTAACAAATGCAGTGTATATTGGTTGTATATGAACAGTTCTGCACCAGTGGCGTGCAGAGGTTCTATGATGCCGGGGCCTTGTACCTAAGATCTTGGGGAAGGGCGGAAAGGGTTCTACTATTCGAATCGACTCTTTGCGTTGGATGCCCGGGGCCCTGGCACCTTCCCCCCCCACTCTGCACACTACTGTTCTGCACAATGTATTTTTGTTTAATTTTTGAGCTTTATGAATAGTACTAGTACTGCTAGTATTATTGGCTTTGTAGCATTAAGAGTTGCACTCCACGTAGTTTTTCAGGAATCCTTCTCCTATCTCATTGGAGGGTTGGTGTAAAAATAATTTTCCTGGACCATTTTTATTCCCTGATTTGCCTAAGGTAGTACCATAGATCTTTTATAATTGCAACAGGTTGGATGGGAGAGTGGAAATATGTTAGCATACCATTTAAGCTATGGAACAGTTTTAGGAAGGAGCTCAAAAATATTAGCAAGTGCAAAGCTGCATAGTATTTTAAAGTTTGTGGTGCACTTAAACTAATTTGCGCTATTCATGGTATGCCTCTATTAATGCATGGTTATTATAGAATTTTAAGGAGATTTACTGTACTTTTGAGTAAAAAAAAAGCACTTTAGACAAGAAATGATTGCAACTGATAAAGGATATGGAAAACTTAACATTACAGTTGCATTTGTATGGATTAAAAAAGGCAGGAAAATGTTGGGTTTACTATCTTGTGAAATATTGGTGATTGTATAAAATTAGCTTCAGTTTAGCCACCATGTTGCAGGTCAAATCGGTATCTCTAACATGGACAAAGTAGTATTAATTTATTTGCTATATTTGTGTCTATGACAGGCAATATGACTGAAAATATATAGCCAGCTAACATTAATGTTTCAATTAAGATGTTAGCAAGAGGGTGCATGATGTTAAAGTAGGCCTGTAATACCTATAATGTTCTAGGTATCGTCATGGAAATCTAGTAACTTTGACATCATACTTTCTGCATTTGTAAGGAATAAAAGAGGCATAAAAATGCTGGGTGTACTATATTATGAAATAGTAAAATATTGGTGTTGAAAACCCCCAGAAAACATGATGCACATACCCACTATGTCTGTGTACATAATGATATGCTTAAAGTGACCAACTAATCTGTTTTAGCTTTTAGAGCTGGAGGCTTAATCAAGTACCTATAAGCATCGATTACATTGATTAGTAGGAAGTGAAATAATCAATTAAATCAATGTCACAAAAATAATCAACTTAGCCAAATTGTTTTCAGTTATTACTGTTTTCAGTTATTTCAATTATCCAAGTAATCAAAGTATTGCTGTTATGATTTCTAATTATTATTTCAATTAAGTCCAGGTTGTTCAGCTTGAATTTGTGTCACAACTCATGAAAATAATCAAGTAATTTAAATGAATGTTTCTGATTCTTACTAGTTTTGACTATTCCAACTATCCAAGTCTCACATGAGAGAATAAACAATTTAATGTAATTAATTAATGATCCCAATTGTTAATTGATTGTCGAGTTTCACTAATCACTGACATCTAGTATGCTTCAAGTAATTGTACGTTACAATGATTTTTTGTATTATTCAGATTACAGATACGTGTGAGAATTACAATAATTATGAATCTTCCGTGAAACAAATTGAACGTTCTTAACATTGATCAAGTTAATAAACAGTTCCAGAAATTTGCACATTTGATTTTGGAAAAAAACCCAACAAAAAACAAGTTACAGATACTAGTAATATCACATTATGATGGTAAAGATTTACATATGTGAGCCCACTTACAATACTACTTTGGTGTAAATATGCATCTATATATTGTTGTATTACAATTCTGTAGTTGTCACTATGACAGTGTAAGAAAAATGGTCCTCACAAAATTTTACACGTCTAAAGGCCAAGAAATGAAACTCCTTTCCCAGGATATTCTCATTCCAAACCAAAATTAACCTCTGCTACCTGTTGTTGTGGCATTGCTCTTTCATTAGACAGGTTTGTTTAAATATTTGGTAAAATAATTCAAAGTCCAGTCAATGTAACAATAATATATAGTTTTGTCTTCCTTAAAATTTCTACACTTGTAGTTGTACACTATTGTAACTTGTAGGCTTAAGTTTACAAAGGACATTTAAATGGAAATATCTTGATAATTGTACTGTGAATAATGTGCAAATAAACTTATTTGTACAATATTTTGGCTAATCAGTCGAGTACATGAATATACATAATAACAACATTAATCCAAATACTTCACTGTATGCCTAACATTATACCAATTGAAAAACAAAACTATTTAATGCTTCACTGCATTCATTGTTAGCTTACTAATTGATTGGTCCAATCTGTTTATATCTAATGTCTCACTTCTAGATGTTTATCAAAGTTACTAGATTTCTATGACATTATCTAGATTCTAGAACATTATTGGTATTCCAGGCCTACATTAACATCTAAATTGAAACATTAAAAATATAACTTTTAACACTGTCCCTTACTTAGATTGTAAAGTTCCTTCAACAATCTTAATACAAACAACTGCATTAAGCTGTCTATTTACCACATGTTTTTGGTGGTTTTTCTATTCTGAGGCCCATTGTACATAGATGGGATGACTCTTTGTTCCTTATCATCACTGACTGTTTTGCTGCTGTCTTGCTCAGGTAGGTGGTGGAGAAAATCCACTGATAGCTTTATTATTGTTAATCCTCTGGAAGTGTTCATGATAGGAGGCCTAGGCTCCTGAACAAGTTGAGTTTCCAGTGCCATATTCTTTTCTGGAGCTATCTATTTGGCTGTTCTTTCATTGATGTACTTCCAAAGATGATCACAGTGGATCAGCTATCCTTCTGGATTCTGTAAACCACATTGTTTATCCTTTTCAGTACAATATATAGCCCTTCCCAGCACTTATTTAACTTTGGTGCTCATTTTTTCTTGTGGCAAGGATTGTACAGTCATACCATGCTACCTTGATAGAATACTTTCTTATCAGCATTAGCAACATAGTCTTTTCCGACATTGATGGTGTTCCATAATATCTACATATTCTGTGTAAGATTCTTCTGAGTGACCATTATCTGGATGAGAGCACAGAAGGTCCAATGGCACTTTAATTTCTCTCCCAAGTATCAGCAATGATGGTGTGGACTGTAGCTATAAGTAATTGCTGTATGGTAACCCATCAGTACCATAGGAAGATCTTGATCCCTTATTTTCTGATGTTCATCTACATAAGTGGTGGATTGACTTAATGGTGTGCAGTTTTATTTCATAACCATGCATCAGAAGATGCTTCCTGGCTATTTGTTAAAATAGTCCATCACAACCATGATGTATTTATTCCCATAGTTACTCTGTGGCAGGGGACCAAACACGTTGACAGCAGCTCTCTCCAGTGGTGTTTCAACACAATATCATAGCTACCCATGCTATTTATTTTGTGGATTTCCACTCATAGCATAACTCACATGCTTTACACTAAATCTCTACATGTCCTGAGCACCCAACACGATAGAAGTGTTCTTGTACTTGCTAAAGTGGCTTCTTAACACTTGTGTGTTCAGCCGTTGGAAAGTTGTGAGGATAGAGTACTTCAGAAGAGACTGTAGAAGTACCAACTGTAATTGTAGTTTCTGCTTACTGGTATCTTAACATTCATTACGTAACAAGCCCTCATGTAAGCATAATGAATCTAACTGTGCCCAGTACATCTATGTCTTTGAGCTTTCTGTAGTGACTGCTTTCAATGATTTTTTTTTAATTTGCAATATTCTTGATCCAATGAATAATTGGTTTCAAGCTCATTTTTTGTTGAGTCATATTAGTTCTTAATCATCAATTGTGGATGTCACTTCTTGGATTATACTCTATTGTGCTTTTGGCTGGTGATCTTTACTATCTTCTGTTTCTCTCTTTTCACAGGGTTTACATTTTTCTGCAGCACATAGTCTTTGGGATAATGCATTTTCATGGTTCTGCACAGGACAATGTATTATGTTAAAGTTGTACACCTGGAATTTTTGTAGCCATCTTGCTATCTGATTTTCTGGATTGTGAAAATTTATAAACCATTTTGATTGGTCAAAAGAATAATCTCTCCATGTAGGTAATGGTAAAAATGACTTGGGGCTCAAAAAACACATAATAGCTTTTTCCAAGTTGTACAATACCTTATTTCTGTAGTATTCATTGCCTTTTTATGGTAAGCAGGCACATTCTCTCCTGTGTTGTATTTGTGATAAAGCTGCTCTTTCTGTGATTTCACTGACGTATGTATCTGAAATGAGTGGGTCTTTAAGAGTTGTGTATGTTAATACAGGAATAATGGTCAGTTCCTTGTTCAGTTTATTTGAATGCTTGTTCACAATTGGAAGTTCAGCAGTTTCACTTTTCATGTAATTTGTGTATAGAGGATGAACTCGGTCAGAGAATGATTTTACAAAATTACGACAATAAGAAAAGTTCAAGAAATCTCTTTACTTCATGCAGATTCTTTCATTTCCATCAATTATGGACAGTGTCAGTTTTTGATGGATCTTTAGGCACTGTATCTGCTGACTGTGTCCCAGTAAATTCACCTGTTGTGGAATAATTAACACTTTTTGGGATTCTACTTAAGGTGCTCTTTCCTTGAATGGTTCAGAACTTTTGTTAGCCTATCATATGCATTATGAAAGATCTTTCCATGTTAATCATGTCATCCAAGTAGATGAGTACAGTGTTGTCAAGTAATACAGAATCAACGTGCACTATTAAATGTTGAAATATAGCAGGTGCATTACATAATCCAAATGGTAGCATAACAAATAGCCACAATCAGTTTCCTGCAGTAAAGGCTATCTTCTCTTTACTTGCTTTATTAACTTTACTTGCCAATATCCACTCCTAAGATCCAAAGGTGAAAACCATTTTGATCCAGATAGAGCATCCACAGTAGTAAATCCTTGGCAGTGGGTAGGAATCCTTTTTTGTGGCTTCATTCAAATTACAGTAGTCCACGCAGAACCTTGTGGATCCATCCTTTTTCTTCCCAAACAGATGATGCCCAAGGAGTGGTACTCAGTTCTATAACTTTTTGTTCCTTGATGGCTTCTATTTGTTTGAAAGTCTCAGCTTGTTTTGAAAGTAGGAGTCACCTGGCTAAGTGACATATTGGAGTTGCATCTCCTTGAAAATATACAGAGGATCTCTGACACATGGGAATATGATTGTACATTTATAGTTTTCGTCTTGCTTATTTTTGTGTATTTTCATTTTCATCAAGTGTTCTGTGTGTCCATTATCAGTGAGGATTGTACTGATATGTTTTCCTTCCTAATTCTTGACGGTATTGGAATTACAAATATTTTCATTCTGTAAAACTAGAGTTGGGCAATTCACTTGAATAATCAGAATAATTAATTATCTATGAACAAATATATTTGTTCATATAAATACAATATTCAATGCTAATTTTTCTTCATACACTTATTGTTTCAATATATCTAGGTTAAAAACTCAATTACCTATGACTATAAGCATCAGTTACATTGATTTGTGTCATCTGAGATAATTGATTAATTAAAATTATGAGTAAATTGATTAATATCACAAAAGTAATCAACTAGTGTTTCTAATTATTACTGTTTTTCATTAATCCAACTATCCAGTTTTCAAAATTGTGATTAAATTAATTGCTGCAAAAAATAATAACTAATCGACATTAGTTTCTGATTAATTTAACTGTCTAGCATCTAAAATATTGACATCGTGATATTTCATTAATTCAAGTTTGTTTATCTTAATTTATTAGTGGCACAGCTTACAAAATAATAAAACTATCTTAAATTAGCTTTTCTGATTATTACGATTTTCTTTTATTCCAAATTTTTAAATCATTGTTTGTGAAGTGCAAATCTACACAATGAGCTATCAGTGCTCTGCCCACCACAGGTATCAGTGTCTTAATTTGTAGTGTTATAAGGTTTTTTAGCAATCTAATGAAAATAATTGATTAATTGAATGTAACTGAGGTTAATGATTAACTGATTAGCAAATTCCACTATTCACCCAGCTCTACTTTGTATGTTTTAGTTCTTTTTTTCTGTTCAATGTTGCTTATAATGTTCAGTAGCCTGTGTAAATAAAAGTTACTTGAACTACCTTGACAAGATGAGACAGCCAAGTGGCTCTAAGACTGTTTAAACTGAATATTAACAAAATATTAAAATATCAAATGGGACAACTGCATGTTAATATAAGTTATATACAGGTATACAGCAGGGAATGAACTTGGTGAGCTTGAAGCTTGATAAAATTTTTAAATATTTTGTGATTGAAAACAACTTGTCAATTTGCAAGTTTTACTCATCATAGGCAATTAGGAGAGTAGATATTTACAGCCATTGCCATAACTTATTGACATCATACTATTCAAGATTAGTTTTGTTAGTGTGGTTAAATCATTACACCTCAATCCTTCTCTTTTTATGCAACACTGCTGTATACATAGTTATTTTTAAATGGAAGTGTTTCACCACTTTCCACCCCAATTAAGTTACAAAGTTCCTGATACTGGTTTCATGGCTGGAATATTGATTAACTGTCTTTGCTCATGCCATTTAGTTGACAACCCTTTCAATATTGTTGAAAGTACTGCTTTTGTAAGCAGCATTTGACTTATAAGCTTTCCAGCCATAAGCAGCTAACAGTAAACATCCTTAATGTTGTAAATATGGATGATGAATGTGTCTTAATGAAGGAGCTCCCTCATGTATCTGTGGTATCTGACAGTTAGAAATTCTGACCTACAAGAAGGTTCTGTATTCAGCTGCTATGGAAGTAGTTTCTTCATGCTGGTATAGAGATCTATACAGATCTCCTAGATGGAGGTGGGTTCTGGGTTCAAAACTGAAATATCATTTAGTTCCTTCATTTTCTGTGATACATTCAGTTGAAAGTTGATGAAGATGAAAATTCATTTGTCATATGCATGTTAGATTTTCTTATCATATAAAAGCACATAGATAAAGTATCATTACCAAAGCTATATAAAGAAACCGATGAAGGAAAATCTACAAGAATGTATTACAGTGTTCAAGCAAATAATAATTTTAACCCAAATCATATGTATTGTACTCTTATCTGTTTGGAAGGATCTCTGTAACAAGTAATTTGATTCAGTGTGACTGCCTCATTTTAACCCTGGCCAATTAGTAGAGGTTTCTTACATATTTGTTTGATTTTTCAACAATATACAGCTTATTTGGTCAATAAACCATGTGGGATGCCATTTTTTTTGTGAAAGCTAAGAATGTCTGTTGATATTGGGGGATGGCCAGTAATCTTCCTGTATTTTAGCCAGTTCTCTCTTTTTTTTTTTTTAGCTTTTCCTTGCATCATAGCATAAGCTGAGTGGATTTCATCTATATTAAGAATACTTCAAAACAATAAATTTATTAATGATCACTGCCTTACCTAACCTCTGGTTAATGAAAACTGTCCCAGAAAAAGCCCTGGTTCAGTAATATCTAATGTAGATGGGGTTCTTGAAACTAATGAAGAGAAGGAAGAAAAAGATGATGATGAACAAATTGGAAAGTAACAGGTTGGTGAGGTCAATTTGCTGATGATGTTGCAGTCTGGAAGATTTTCCTGACCTTATTAACAGCTGCTACTAATTTACAACCCATATTAAATCAAATAGTCAAATACGGGCATTAACTTAGAATAAAAATGACTGTTCCAAAAACAAAAGTTGTAGTCTTTTTCAAAATTCATTAAAACACATAGACACCCACTCTAGCTGTACTTACATGGAACCCTTTTCCAGACTTCCAAATCAGCAAAATTTATAGGCTTATCCTATGATTCCAAATTAACACAAATCAAACATATTAACATATCAGAAATAAAATATGGCAACAAGCAAGCTATGCTAAGAGTTGATCAGGTAAAAATAAAGGAACTCCACCACAAAAATTACACAGTATACATGTCTAGCAATAGAATATGCTTGCCCATCTTAGATTAATATAGCACCCACACATAAAAAATCTACTACAAACAATACAAAACTCAGTTCTCACAGCAGTCTACAAAATACCCAGGTCCATAAGTTCAGTATTAATGCATAAGTATGCAAATATACAGCCACTTTATGACAGACTCCTAGATAATTTGCTAAACTATTTCAAGAAAATCATAAATAAAAATGATTTATTGTGCTTCATAAATTGCTATATTGTACTTGATGAAATTATGCCTAAGTTATTCTCCCTGGTTAATATCTGCTATAAGTACAATGATAGGCTACATGCAGCTAGAATGTAGCCATATCATTAGATTAAAGAATTACAAGAGTATTGAAAAAACTTTTTTTATGTGTAGTATGCTTCTAGCAATTTGAACTAGTGAAAAGTGTGTTATCATTAGAACTGTTGGTGAAGTACAGGACTTTTGCACAAATAGAGTGATGATGATAGATACTTGTATTACGTACATGGACATGGCCTTGAAAGGGGTCAGAGTGAGTACACATGCTGTTGTGTACAAACCTTGATCCTTGTATAATGAAATTAGTAGTTTCCTGGGTACAGAAATGGAAAGTCTAATCAATTTAATCAACAGCCGAGGAGGAAGAAAGAGGTCAGAAATGCAACTGGCCCACCCAGGTCTCTCAAATAGACCTAGAACACAACAAGGGACTAAAGAGGTTAATGAGGAATAAATTTCAATGGAAGATGAAATTTGTGAGGACAAGGCAAAGCCTTAAGGTTCTCATTTGACTATGTGAGATACGGATTTGTAAGGTGTTCAAGTTTTGCGGATAGTTTGAAGTTTATTACTCAACAAGTGCATTGAATTTGAGGTTATATTAAAAATTACATAAGTATATGTAAAAAATAACATTACAGGAAAGTAGAACATTACTGATCTAGAGCTAATGTACTGCATTTATCAATTGAACCTTAACAGATAACAGGAAAAAAGTAAATATGTATGTTAGTTTCTAAATAATAGGTTTTAGATATTTGAGAATAGTCAAGCAAGAAAACTTTAACATCTTCAGAAACTTTACAGTTACAACATACTTGCATATTTTAAAAGAAATGTGCTTTTAGTGCTTGTATATGCTGCTTAGTCCAATAAATTTTCAATTAATATTTGACTGTAATGGGCTCCTCAATTTAATATTTTTTCTAGTGATTACATATGCAACTTCATTTGTTTTATGCACTAAAGATGACTAAATTAAAATTACAAGATAATACTTCAAATGATTTGCAACTGTACTTTGATTGCTCTCATCTGCCAAATGACCAAAATTCTCCTGACTCAATACTTTAATTAATGCCCATTACTTCTGTTGTCATTGTACTAACATTTACTGTGGTAAATAATTTAATGGCTATTTTAAGCCATAATTCATGTACTGTGGTTTAAATGGCTGATATTCTCCACATTATATTCTTTGATATAGTATTTGTAATAGCAAAAAAAGCCCATCTGTGACTGCCCTTTTCAATTGATCTTCTGTATTCTGCCTACTAACAGATGTTTATGCACTCATCTTACAAATTTGTGGCTGTAGTATATTGGTGTGAGGGTGTTGTTTATAAATAAGATCTTTGACACAAAATAGGTCTTATGCATGATTTTCATTGTTGGTATATGTTGAGTTATTAATACTGACAATATTAATTTTATTATTATAAATTTAACTTCAAATTTAATGATCATAGAGCACTGAGTATAAAGTTAATTGACCAAAATATATAAATAAAACAAGTGTAGTTTTATATTCACTTACTACTTTACCAATAATATCATTGTTTATTAAAACTATCTCTTTACTTATATCCAACCCTTTAATTAATGTTAACTAAATACACATACAATGTCACTTGTAATTTCATGGTATTTAATTTTCATTTTTACCTGGACAAGCAATCGTTATGTTAGGACATGTGGATTCAATTTTAACCTGACCAAAGAACAAGTAAACCTTCGTCTTAATTACATTTACCTATCTCATTAATTTGTTGTTGTATTCTGTTTAGAAATTAGTAAAACTGTTGATAATTTTGCACATGTTATCTTACTTTCTCATTATTGCACTCAGAGTTGATTCCAACATGTTTGTTTATTTTAAATTAGCATACCTTCACTTGTTGCTGAAAGGCAGCCATGTGTATTTATCATATGTTTCTTAAGATAGTTTCTTGTCAAACAGATTAAGATTGCTGTATGGCTGATAATCATTTGTCATCTGTGAAACCTTATACAAAAAAGGATCATACAGATAAGTTGTTTCATTTAATTTACAAGTCTACATTGATGAATATACACATGCCAAACAAGCTGTGTTATAATCCATATTTTTTGAAATGGCATCTATTTGAAATGTGGATCTTTACTCATACAATTGAGTAAGTTCAAATGAAATCCTATTCATCTATTTGGCATCCCCTGATCTAACATAGAAATAATATTTCTCTTGGTCTTTTTTTACTGTTCCATGTCTTACTGCTGCATAGCCTGCCAGTAAAAGTTTGGACGCGATATCACAAAGTAGCTTTTCTGGATTAGTATTGTCCTCTATCCCCACTAGCCTTCCACCTCTTGCTTCTACATATTCACTTGCAGCAGCTCTCCACCAATAGGAGCATGACACAATCTCTGTTGTAACCAATACCCTCTCCACATTTGCACCTGTTGTTCACTTCTCAACTGGCAGTAATACTGTATAGACATGATTGTTTTTGCTTAAAAATTTGTTGATGTTTTCTTTTATACCACAGACTTGGTTTTCTTTACTATTTCTTTAATTGTATATGTTTTTGAATTGTGAAAGGTTGCTTTTTTTACTATCTTACTTTTTCATATTTTTTTGCTTTACCACAGCTATTACTGCTGCTGCAGGTTTACTGACTATTACTACTGGGTTGAGTACTCAATTATCTGTCAAGGATGTGACAGCAGTTATTTGACAAGAAATGTCCATGTTTGTACAACCTTCAAAACAACACGAGGAATATCCTGCCATGCCTACTCCTGGGGTGTCTGACAGGGAGGACAAGAATTTGGACAGCCTATCCCCCTCCCTGAATATGCTTCCCAGTAACTAGTGATATCAGGGGATTTACCCAGACCTTCTTTATCTTTTGTGGAATTAATTAATCAAGTTTGTGTTGTCTTATCCATTATCTCTTGTTTCCTATGATTCTGAACCTGGCCTCCTTGGTGAAGAATCTATGGGCCAATATTTAGTGTTCCCTCACTCACCTGTTGTTGGGGTTCAGTCAGGGATTAGTATCCTCATCCACCTTATATGTCTGAAGTTCATGCATATGCATTCCAAAGATCTTCTTTCCCTTATCTTGATTCCCAATGTTTGGAAGCTCTCATTACATTGTGGGGTTCAAACCCTAATGTATCGATGAATTTTTCACAACCTTAATTTTCCTGTATCAGAATGATGTACACAATTCTACATGCATTATCCACTATGCACTTTCTGGCTCAGGCAATTTACTTGTCTCGTTAACTTCCTCATTATCCCAACATCCATCCTAATGTTTCTGTGTTATGCACCCCTCTCCCCATTGGTGAGTCAGCCCCAGAGTTGGGGCTAGGCTTTTCCATTTTTGCCATATGTGGACACCATTTACTATGGATCCATGGGCCCTACAGGTTCTTTCAGAGAGTTTGACCCTTCACTTCCATTCCCTTTCCATGTTGTCTTCTAATCCCATTGCCTTCCCCCCAATAAGGGTTCATATTTCTTGTCAGTATCTACAGGAGGTAGTTTGGGACTTATGTTAGAAAGAGGCCATAGAAGTTGGGGAACTTCCTCAGCTGGGATTTTACTCCTGTTTGTTCATCATACCCAAAAAAGTTGGAAGATTAATGACTGGTTATAGAATTATTGTCTCTAAACTGTTTCCTGGTCATACAAAAATTCACGATGGTGGATCAATGTGTTGGATTCCTATCTACACATTCCCATTTCCCAGGCATCCCAGCTTTTCCTCTATTTTGTTTATCAGTTTCAGTCACTCCCATTTGGCCTGGACTCAGCTCATTATGTCTTCTGCTAAGTAGTCAGAACATTGTTTGTTCACTTTTGTTTCCTCATTAATTGGATGACTGGCTGCTTTTGGCTTCCTCTCAGGTTGAATCTGCTGTTCATACTCAGTTTTTTCTTCAAGAAGCTGCCAGAGTGGGTTGGCTCCTCAAGGTGGAGAAGTGATTTCTGTCCCTCTCTCTCTCACACACACATACACATGTGATTCATCTGGGTGTGTTTTTCTATTCCCTCATCAGTTGGGCCCAGCCTTTTTCTCTTCACTTTAGGATATGTAACATCTTGTTTGCAGTTTTTCGGCTTTTCCTTCTCCTACTACATGAGTTACCCTATCTGTTTTTGGGACATGGACTACTCTTGAAGCCCTCATTATCTTTGGTTGCTCCAACATGCATCACCTTCAGTGGGTGTTATTTGACCTCTGGAGCCTCATTTAGGATTCCTTAGATGCTCCTATTACCCTACAGTCTGACTTCGTTGGTAGTTGGATTGGACCAATACTACCATCAGTGTTCCTTTTCTACTTCCTCAACTGGATTGTCATCTTTTTACAGATGCTTTCCTTTCGAGTTCGGGTGCATATCTCAAAACTCAAAAGGTTTCAGGTGGTTGGACACAGGCTGAATTGACCTTCCATATCAATGTTTGGGAGTTGCTGGCAGTTCATCGTGCTCTGCTTCACTTCTTGTCAGATGTTCAGAGGTGTTCAGTGATGGTCCACTCCAACAATTCCATGGTAGTGTCTTGTATCACCAGGCATGGGGGTATCCAGTCACAATATCTTTGTTTCTGAATGTTCTGGACCCACAATCATCACGTTAGATTGTTGGCATGTCATATTCCGGGTGCCTTGAATCTGGTCGTGGACTGCTTATTTCAGCCCAGTAAGACATTCCTGACAGTGTGGTCATTAGATCTGCAGGTGTTTCTTAGTAGCTTTGTTTTTTGGCCTGCTAAGATGTGGTTTCCACTTCTGCACAGGTGTTCAGTGTCACCTCTTCTTCCTTTGCCATTGTCTCCCATGCTGCTTCCTCAACCTCAATCAGGAGTGCATCATCCATCCATTCTTGCCCGGTTCCATGTGTGACTTTTGACCAGTCTCTTGCTAGACAATCTGGATTTTCCAAGTGTGTTGCCTCATTTATTGCCCATCCTGTATGTCTTCCCTCCCTGGCAGTTTATCAGTATACATGGTATACTTTCTGCTGCTGGTCACTTTGCCAAGGTTATTGTCCTACACAACCTTCCTTCCCACAGAGGACTGCATTTTTCACTTGGCTCTTTGATAGAGGACTGTCAGTTTCTTCAGTTGCTAGCTATTGAGCTGCATTATCTTGCATGTTTGGATTTACTGAGTTTGCCTCTGTCTTCCAATCTCCCGTGTTGTCTTTGTTATTTCATTAATTTTCCCTTTTCTTCCTCCCTACCTTGTGTCTCTCCCAGATTGGAATCTTGTTGTCCTTCATGCACTCACTTTTCCTTTCTTTGAATTTTGTCTTTGTGTTCCCTGTATCACTTTTCCTTAAAATCCCTATTCCTCATATTATTGGCATGTGGCCAGCAGCAATCTCAGATCATTGCAATTGATGCTCATTGTGTGTTGTTTTACAGTTCCTATGTTTTTCTTTCCCCCGATTGTTCATTTTTGCCCAAGACTTCTACTGTTATGGAGGGTAATTCCACTTTATTATCTTCCATTTTCCACATTTATGACTGTTCTGATCTTGACCACCTCTTGTGTCTGGTTCCGAGCCCTCCTATGGTATCTCAATCACACTGCTCCCTTCCTGTAACCATTTATTTATTCCATAGAATTCTTCCATGTTCCCGGACCTCTCTCCCATTACCCTTACAAGTTCGATTCACCAGTTAATTAGGAAGGTGTATTCTTCCCTTTCACCATTTTAGGGTATCTTCTCATCAGATCCATCATTTCACCATAAACCCTGGCTGCCAATTTCCATCTTCGTTGGGTCTGGTTTGTAGACTACACCCCCTACTTTTGTTTCACATTATTTACATCACATGGCCATTTATTGCTCAGTGGGTTTTGTTTCCATCCAGTTGCCATCTTACACACCATGATGCTGTTATGACTGATGAGTGCTATGTTTTGGTTATTTCTTTATTTACAGGTGCCTTTTTGCAAGTGTATTATGGATCGCACTCTGTGGCAAGTGGTGCCTGACCAGCTATAAATTTTTTTTAAAACCTGCACTGTCCATTATATGACTGTGCTTGATGTTGTAGCTCTTCCTACTGTCAACCTGATGTACAATTCAGATGCCGTTGGGTGTTAGTTGTGGGTCTCCTTTCAATTGTCATCTATGCTGAAACACTTACGTTGCAGTATCAGGTTACGTACACTGTTGAGATCGGGTGTTCCAAAGAACTGCTAGTATTCTCTCTCTAGTGGTGTTTTATAAATATGTTCGTCCCAGACAATACACTCATGGACACACATGAATAAAGCAAACAGGTTTTTTTTTTGCCCATTTCTGATGCTCCGTGGTGTTGAGACTCTTACTACTCCAGACCTGATGTATAATTCCAGATGTCACCAGGTGTTGGTTGATCGGCTCTGTCAACATGATAGCTGTGCTTTTCAAAATAGGATATTGCCCTCCCCCGTTATACTGTCTCTAGTGATGCAGTCCTCTGAACTCTCCAACATGTTTTTCCCTCCTTTCTTCTAGTGGAATATGGGAGTCCTTACCAGTTCCTAGTCACTGGGGTAGTGGAACATGGAGGCCTGTCCTTCTGTGGGTGTTGATGGCATATAGCACTTCCTACTGTGAACCTGATGTACAATTCTGGATGCTGCCAGGTTTTGGTTGTTTCATTATGCTGTATTAATATATATATATATATATCAGGCAGATTGGTTTTTGCACCATGGTTTTCCTCCTTCCTACCATTCCTGGTGGGTCTGGTATTGGTTGGAGATGGCCCAGTCATGATTAGAATCATGTGGTGATGATGTGACACCCTTCCTGCTGTGGACCTGATGTACAGTTACATAAGCTGTCAGATTTTGGTTGAAGCATTCTGACATGTCATGTCTTTCTATGTATATATATTTTATTTTGCCCTTCAGGATGAATGTTCCTCTTACCTACCATCCTCCGAATGCAATCCCCAGGAGTCAGATGTTAGTTGGAGATGGTTCAACTAAGTAAGTCCTAACATGTGCTCTGGCCGGTATCCTTCTTCCTACCACAGATTGGATATAAAATGCTTAATGCTGCCTAGCTTTGGACTGGAGATGCACCCCATGTTTGTGGTCCCTCTTCCTACCATCTGCTGAATGTCAGTTTCTGATGGATCTTGTGTTTGTCATAGCTGGATGCAGCACATCTATTCCCGCTTGTGTATGGTTTGGTATCCTCATCCTACTTCAAACGGGAAGAACCATATCCAATGGCTCCAAGTTTTGGACCAGAAATGTCCTTACACCATGGCTTTCCACCTTCCTACCATCTGCTGCATATCGGTTCATGGTGGATCAGGTGTTGTTTGGATTGGAAATGCACGCAAGTGGAGATGAATTTTGGTACAGAAGCTCGTCTTCCCCACCAATTCACATATAGAGGTGAAGAGGCAGGCGATCCTCTGTCCAGATGCCATCAGATGTTGGATGAGGATCGAACTACCACTACAGTCTGTTGCACCCTAACCACTCGACACCCAGAGGTCCCATTAATCAATAATACGTATTATGAGATTCCTTCATGTTTTTCTACTTTTTATGTTCATGACACAGTCATAAAAGGGCAAAGAGTATACCTGGATCAGATGTGGTGCAGTCTCTTGCTGAGGTGTGATATTTTCTTTTTTGGTTCTACACCTCATGGTCTCTCTTTGGGAGCCTACTAAAGGGGGATCATTTTTTCACAAACCCTTCACCAGCTCAATCTGGGATTCTAGCTATTTTGTGAGAAGAGGTAAGATATCGTGTTGGAAGTTAGCATCTTCCTAAACTGAAAATGTATTTCCAATAGATACTTATCTCTACTCACATTTCTCACCCAGCTTCTGCGCTTCCGGTGTTATGTGTTGTAAATCTTCTGACCAATCTCAAAGTGATTAATGAGTGCAAACGTGAAAAGGGTCCTGGTTATGATAGAGGCTGTGTCGTGCTCCTATTGGTGGAGAGCTGCTGCTTAATAATTTATAAGTGGATATGGAGAAGCAGAAGGTGAAAGCTATTGGTGAGTATTGAAAATTTGCACCAATAGAGGGCAGTGCTAATTGAGAAAAACTATTTTCTGATGTAAGTATCAATAAGAAATACATTTTCAGTATAAGAAAATATTAACATTCACAAAAATATCACCACCTAAGATTATTAGGGTTTATTATTACATATATCAAATTATGCAGTATAAGAAAACATTCTGCAGTTTGTGCCAAAATGCAATTCAACCAAAACTTGTAAGAAAGCATGGCAGCTGCTAATTCAAAGTACCTGTCACCAACAGTATATCAACTTATGTGGCTTGTACAAAAAACAATTTAAGGAAATAAATGAAAATTAAAGGTAAAAAGATGGAGGGGAAAAGTTAAAGATCTAACTGAATTGTCTGTTGAAGATCATTAATTCATATTTCCCTTAGAATCAAACTTACAATCACTTTCTGCCAAATGATCGATCTTATTCAAACCTGACTTAGAGAAATACCAGGTAAAGAAAAAGTAATATAAGTTTAATATTATGATTAAAGTTTGGACCAACAACTCATTTTATAGATGTCCAACCCTTTGGATTGATATCAAAAAAATGATAAAAGATTATAGAAATTTGTATTTTGGAACTAACTTTGTCTTATCTATATGGCTACATGTTGACTTTAGATACAAATGAATGGTACACTGTTAGGGTAATATTTTCTTCAACACTAGACATAGCACATTAAGGCACAGGAGCTATCTTTTAAACTTGGAAATTGAAGTAGAATTAAACACGAAGGTTATATAATCTAGTAAGTGTGTCAGAAGTTAGTGTATGGTAATGAATAAATCATATGCTGCATTTGAAGAGTTAATAATAAATCATATGCTGCATTTGATAGGATTATAATAGGTTTCAGTCAATGCTTCTTAAGGTAAGAACTGTGAAGAATACCCACTGATGTTTGTAGAGTTATCTGGTTTGTTGCAGATACATATATTTCTCTGATTTGCTTTAATTACTTTCTTTCAGTTTACATTTTTAATTATATTTCTGTAACACACACACACACACAGATTGAAAAGTTTTTAGATGACTTGATTCATCAACTAAATGCTTTTTTTTTATCATAGGCCAGCATGTTCCATCTTTTGAAAGCATGTGGAACTCTTGACCATGTAGGGCCAGCTGCCTTTAGCAAGTGCCCATGGGGAGAGAGTATCAAACAAGGGTTTCAGACATGCACAAGACTGAGGTGTCAACCTAAAGGACAAGAGAAGGGAAAAGAAACAGAAACAGTTAAAGGCATTCCATACTCTAAAATAAGTGTGGGTGTTCCCAAGGAAGTCTTTCAGAATGAAAAGAGGGTTTCTTTAACTCCAGCTGCTGTAACTGCTTTGACAAAGAAAGGATTCACCGTGAAGGTTGAGGAAAATTCTGGAGTTGGTTCAAAGTTCTTGAACTCTGCCTATGAAGAAGCAGGTGCTAAAATTACAGACTTGAAATCAACTTTCGATTCTGACATTATACTCAAAGTACGAGGACCATTAAACAAAGAAATAGACTTGTTTAGAGATAAAGGAACACTAATAAGTTTTTTGTATCCTGCTCAAAACAAAGACCTGGTGGACATGTTGGCCAAGAAACAGATGACAGCTTTTGCCATGGATGCTATCCCACGTATTAGCCGAGCTCAAGTTTTTGATGCTCTTAGCTCCATGGCAAACATTGCAGGATACAAAGCTGTTGTTGAAGCAGCTAACCACTTTGGAAGATTTTTCACTGGTAAGTGTTGGTTTAAAGCAAATGGAATTTTTTTTCAGTTAATGACTGAATTAAATCCTTTCTTACATATTAATTTTTAGAGTATTAAAAGTTTGTTTTAGATAAATTTTCTGTCTGAGGAGATTTTAATCTTTTTCTAGTTCTAAGGAAGCGAGCCTCACAATTTCTTGTTGTAGAAACATTGTGGTTTAATCTCTTTCCCCCATATAGTTTTAAGCTATTTGCAAATTCTATTGTGAAATGAACATAATAGTAAGCACTAAGTGTTTATATAAATAGCTTGATATATAAATTATAAAGCTCAAGTGAAACATGAAATGAAACTACATGTAATGCTTATTCACATCCAATTTCATGTTGTGATTGGCATTTGTATAGATCAAAGTTATTTATACTTTAGAAAATACCACAGAAAAATAAAAATCATTACATCAAAACTATTAAGTTCTTATTTAGCATCAATAAGTTTTAAAATCTAATGTGGAAAGGAGAGAAAAAAAGGCAATCCTATTTCAGTTAAACAATGAGTAAATAGTTTGAAAATTTTTAGATATTAAGATCAAACTGTGTACACAACTACTGTTTAACTTATCAGCCTATTAAGTGTATTAGTTTTTTTCTGTTGGCTGTGTATCATATTACTTCATTGTACCCATTCATTTCGGATTCATTTATTTTTCCTGTGTTTACATACATCTTTTTTTTTTACTTTCCTAAAATTTAATAACCTTGAAACTTTTAACTTCAATGTTTAAAATTGTGAACAGAAACTTGATAGACATAGTGCTTCAGTAAATTAATTAACCATGACATCATTTGGCTACAAATAACAGTAAGCACTGCCCCCCTCCCTGAAAATGAGAAACATAATTCTTTCCTTATTCACTCAGCAAATTTCACACTATTCCCCCCCAGATAATATTTCCCCAAGGGTTGTTTTGAAGGAGGTTAAAAATTGGATATGTGAGCCACTTACTACTATTTTTGTCAGTCATTGAATAGTGAGCAGATACCAGAGGATAGGAAGTTAGCTAATGTAACTCATCTTTTCGAGGGAGGTGATAAAAATGTCCCAGTAATTATAGACCCATTAGTCTTACATTAGTTGTGGGAAAAGTTATGGACAGTTTGTTAAAAGATGCTTTACAAAGTCATTTAACAAAGTTTAGAAATTTATT
>NW_013665904.1:184807-206217 GCF_000517525.1 Limulus polyphemus
CGGATTCTAGCGTTGTAAGTCCGCAGACATACCGCTGTGACACTGGGGGGGCTTACAGTTTGTTTTTGAATTTCGCGCAAAGCTACACGAGGGCTATCTGCGCTATCCGTCCCTAATTTTGCAGTGTAAGACTAGAGGGAAGGCAGCTAGTCATAACCACCCACCGCCAACTCTTGGGCTACTCTTTTTACCAACGAATAGTGGGATTGACCGTCACATTATAAGCCCCCACGGCTGAAAGGGCGAGCATGTTTGGTGGGACGAGGATTCGAACCCGCGACCCGGAGATTGCGAGTCGAGCACCCTAACCAGTTTTTCGACAATCTTTGCAGTAAACATGCAGTCTGCCAATAAGCAACTACTTTTGTATTACGTCAGAAATTCAAAACAGTGGGCAATATAATTAAGAAAAATGCAAAGTTATTGACTAACTTCTCGTGTATAAAAAAACCTTCTCATAAAGACCACACAGTTTAATGGCTGAAAACTGCTAGTGCTTGTATTACTTAGTTTTCGAATGCGTCTTTCTTGTTGTTAGTATTTAATTTGTTCAATGGGAAGCTATAAAATTTATATTTCATTGCGTGTTTTATTGTGTACGGACTTAAATCCTCACTTCTTCATCAGCGCATTAAGAGGGTTTTAAATTTTGTTTTATACTTATAGGCTTATTATATTAATTGATTATTATGCTTTATTCGAAAAAACAACATTATTTGGCTTTGGAAAATGCCCCTTTGATGTAAGAAGCAAAATGCAAAATACTTTGATGGATTTTCTATATAACTTAGTAAATTCTTATGATATGGTGAGTTTGAGTTTTACTCAGAATTCAAATGTTCTATACTTATTCTTTGACACTGGTCCTATCAGCAATATAAAATGGGGAACTATAAAACATTAATTGTCTTTTAAAAATGTGTACACTGAATTGGTAAGAAACCGAACGTTCCATAGAGACAAAAGCAAATAATTCATTTAATATGTTTTCTTGTTATACTAGCAGATTTAGATAATTCCAGACTCGATCCTTAGAGAAATTTACTCGTTTAAGGGCGTTTAAAAGCATTCAAAGTGTTAGGAAGAATGAAATAAAGAAATTAACCGATTTTATTTAGTACGTTAACGTTTAGTAATAAAAAATACAACTAATATTTTTCATTGTATTATATTTATGTAAGATTCAATATCATCATATGCCAATAACAAAAATACTATTATTAGTTGACTTTTGTGAATAAGTCTCAAGAATAATACATCCATATTTACTAATAAAACACTAGAATATCTCGTTTAATATACTTTTAGTTTCTTACCTTGGCATGAATCATTTTAGAAATTAAAATTGAGCCTAAAATATAAAAAAGAAACAAATAGGTTTATTATTTCAATAACCGGTAGATGTCGCCACATTACTGGAAAAATCTCTCCAAATATATTTGTTCTATGTTCGAGGTTTTTCAACAGATTTAATGTTTTTTTATTAATATGCTAAAATAAACTTATGTGAATCTAAGAAGGACTGTATATTTGGAACTTTGGCAAAAAATATTTAGTTGATATACGTATGAATGAAAAATATCTTAAAATATATTGTGAAAATTACGTTGTGTTATCTAAAATTGCTAATCATACATACAGCCATGTCTTTAAATTTGCTAATTTATGTCTCTACATATGTCATTGAATACGTTAATTACATTAGTTCACAATTTAAATGAATAATCTCCCATTCCTTGTCCTCGCTTAGTATATGTTTATTAGTAATTTTGTACCAGCGTTCTTACATTCCTAAAGGAACATACCAACCCTAGAAGTAATCAGTGTGTAATATTTTAATATGCGGTTTTTTGAATGCCACGTATTGTGTTCTGCTGGGAATTCAACATCATTAGTCAGACAACACGAGACACAGCCCTCATATTAAGAAGACTGCTCATAATCCACGAATTATTACATTCGATAAACACGTTTTTAATCGATTATTTTCCTGCACTTGTAGCCTTAGTTATTGTAATAAGGTATAGGGAAAATAATACATTAAATATTGCGTTTTTTCACCGCATAGTAATGGGTAATTTACCCACGCTTTTACGTTTTGAAAGAAATAAAAACAAACCATAGAAAGTTTTTGTTGTTTATTTCGAAATGAGATCTGTCATTATTCGAGGCGCAATTCACGTCTACTTATTTAAATAAAGAAATCCAGGAAATATAATTAGACAGTGAAGTATATACTAAATAATAAATGCTTGGATAATTTGTAAGAGACTTTTATGAGTATTCGTAAAGGAACTTAAAGAGGACTGGGGTCTATCCTGTGCTTTTACAAAATGGTAGGTTTTGATTAAAAAGGTTTATGTTTAAGAGTCAGAGCTTTCAGAGTATAGAAAAAAGAACAAATTACAACAGCATACTCCCAGATGGAGAGAGCAATCCAATAATCATTTGCATCGATCTACGTAGAAGGAGTGCTAGGCAGCAGGGGTAGAACCTAATTCAGATAGTATAAAAAACGATTTTTTCCGCTAAAGAATCTTGAAAGGAAAGAAAGAAATAAAAACCGTTTTGTTCTTGACAAATTTTGTGATTAGAAAAGGAAAAATCAATTCACAGAAAATAACTTGATTCTGAGTTGAGTTTTTGACGTTAAATCAATCTCACTCTCAAGCAAGGAAGAGCGGGAATAAAAGGGCTTAAAAGTTCTAATATTTGCCTGTTTAACTAAGAAATAAGACCTTTAAATATTGTTTGTATAGCAATAACTTGTGAATGGCGAAAATGCAAAGTTATAACTCAACTCATCGTAAGTATTGTTACCGAGTAATTATTGGACTTGAGATATTTATATATAAAACTTTTATTATCGATTTACTAAAGTACGCCCCAGTAGCACAGTGGAGTGTCTGCGCATTTATAACGCTAGAAACGAGGTTTCGATACTCATGGTGGGCAGAGCCCAGATAGCCCATTGTGTAACTTTGTGCTTAAGTTCAAACAACAACACTAAAGCTTTGCTATTTCATGTACGTGTAATTTTGGCCTGCTACTTCTTTAGTGCAAATTAGGAAGGACATATTCACGTAAACAAAATATGTTTTGCTTTGGTTTAGATAATTTTGATTTCCAACATCATTGAGTTAAATGTTAAACCATCGGAAGTATCTCTTCCCATTGCGTACAGGATATGTTAGCAATAAACAGAAGCACACTGAAAATGTAGTAAAATGATAAAACATTTTTTAAGCACTTGAACTATAAAAACGTAATAACCAAATTATTTTAGGAGTTACATTTTGCACATCTGTTTGAAAATCTTTACATCTGAGATTTTTTTTTCTTCTGGCAGCTGAAGTCTTAAGTTGACGTCTTAGAAGGCGAAGAAAGAGGAACAGTGGGTAAAAGTGATATTTCAATGGTGACAGGATAAGAACGAGGGAGTAAAATGTGGGAGAGGTTAAGCCTGAACAACAACTAAGTCATCGTCGACAGTTCCTTGTGGAAATACTAATGACTTTGATGCATGGGTCAGTAACTGTTGCAGCTGCATTCTTCGTAATATATGTTTGTCTTAAGCCACCATGTTCTGTCAACGTACCGGAAAAAAATACAACGTAGAAGTTCAGTACACCTGCTAGCTGGTTTTTATAGGAATATGCCCGAGGCACCCACACTCATTGGTAAGGAACGTGAAACTACAATACCATTTCCGTTTCTTTAACGCTCGTGGCCTTATTTTGTTTCACAGAAGAGTTTGTTTGTTTTGAATTCCGCGCAAAGCTCCACGAGGGCTTTCAGCACTAGCCGTCCCTAATTTAGCAGTGTAAGACTAGAGAGAAGGCAGCTAGTCATCACCACCCACCGCCAACTCTTGGGCTACTCTTTTACCAACGAATAGTGGGATTGACCGTCCAATTATAACGCCTCCCGACTGAAACAGCGACCTTCAAATTGCAAGTCGAGCTTCCTGACCACCTGGCCATGACCGGCCTAAAAGGAGTAGAGCAAATGAACGAGGAAATTGAAGTAAAATTTGAGGAATGATTGCAGGAAGGAAAACTTATAGTCTTGTAAGAGATATAGATGGAAGGACTGAAAAGAAAAATAAGAATATGAGGTGGAATAGGTAGAAGGTATGGGATATCTATGGAACGGGTGGAGAAAATCAGAAGATCAATAATTGAACGGATTAGGGGTAAAGTTTAATGAATTTTGTGAATCTTGAGGATTGATGATGTTGGACAGAAAAATGAATGAGGTATATAAGAACAAAAGAAGCTACTGTGATGGAGTATACAATTAAAAAGAAGAAACAGAATCAATGATTAGTGACTACAAAGCACGTTCACACCAACAGTATGAATGATTGGATGGATGATGGTAGAAAATAGGATATAATCCGATCATATGCCAATTGCAATGCGGAATAGAAAATAACAGGAAGGTGAAATGAAAAAATATAAAATATGTAACTTGGAATTGGAGAGAGATTAAAGAAAAAAACTGCTTTGAAGAGAAAAGAAAAGTGTATGGGAATAAAGGCGATAAATAAAGGAAACCAGGAAAAGTTTTGGAGAAGATTAAAATGGCTTGGAAAATGGTTGTAGAGAGAGTAGGAAATGAAATGTCAAACGAGAAGAGGAAATACGTGGTTTGAACAAGAGTGTAAAGACCAAAAAAGAAATAGAAGTAAGGAAGCAATTGAAAACATTTGAATGACAGGAGAACAAAGAGAGAGAGAAAAAATATGTTAAACAAGAAAGGAATTGAAGGAACTCTCTCTCTCTATCTATCGTGATGTGTTTCTAGAGTGCATGCTATGAATATGGAATCAGATTGTTTGGATAGAAGGCAAACGATTCCTACCTATGCTGTAAATTTAAACAAAAAATAAAAACAAAACCTTCGCACGATAGTATGATTTCCGTTTTTATGAGCATATATGAAGTTTGCTGCCATATTGTCTTGGAATCTAATTACTTACTGCGCCATCTGTTGACATTCAGGAGCTTAATACTATACTAAACACCCTTTAAGATAGCTGTAAAATTTTGTATTGTATAATTTTTAGTAATAGTAAATAGTGTTCTGAGTTAATACATTTTGTTAAAAGTGAAAAATTGGGTTTCTTTAAGAATAATACATTTTAGTATGTTTTACTATACTAAGCAGAATTAAGGAACTCACTGACTTAAACAATGCTTGTTTCTATGATGATGGAAATTCACAAATTCAGTCTATCTAGTGTCTAAATAGAGATCAGCGCCAATACCGATCGATACGACGACCAAACATGCTAGACGATTTGAGTCTTGTATCGATTTTCTTGAATCTTAGGGTGGGGTAGAACTTGAAGTGGCTGAGAATACTGAGTGAGTCTCTAACGAGTTTTTGTATTTTTTTATCGTGCCTGTTACCATCTAATGAAAAATGTTTTAGTATATTTTATCATATTATGGCTAGTTAAGTCAAACAATGGCCTTATGGTGACACAGTCATCGAACAGCTTCCTTTATTTTGGTTGTTTGCCAAAATTAATGATCCAGAGGTTTATTCTTAATTGTTTGTTTACTTAAGTTTATCAAATATTATAGTGTATTCGCGTTTTCAAGATAGCCAAGCGTAATCATAATCAGTTATATTTGTCATAAGCCAATAGTATTAGGCTTATTGTACTTTTTAAACATTATATTTTTCATTCCGTCCCTTAGGAGTATAATATTATTTCAACTATACTATGTCCACCATATCCATTTTAGACGACGCGTTTCGCCCAATACGAGTCAGCCAGCCTGATGAGATCGTTTCTATGAGGTGTTTTAGATGTTCGTATGCATAGAAATATAGATTATGATTAAACAACAAATCTTGTAAATCAAACTTGTCAGATATGTTAATGTGCATAAACAAATAGTAACGAACTTGAGAGAAAGGAAAATGCAACAGAAACTACCAAGACGCCGTACGGAAATAGCGATCTAAATTACTTCTAACAGATAATGAATTTAAACGAAATATAGAACGTTTGTGTCATGAAGTACTTTCGAGTCATTCGAGCATCTTTGATCATCTAGGAAACATTTTGTATTTGTAGCTTTAGTAGCAGCAGGAATGTTATAAATAAATAAACGAAATAAATTCTTTGTTAAGTGAGTAAAACAATTAAAAACATTATAATAAAAATAGAAAGTTTGCGAAAGATCATATGAAGAAATTAATAGCATAGAACTGAAGTCAAGGGTCTTAGAAATAAAGAAACACTATGAAATGGCGATGAAGAAACGAAACAGTAAAAGTACTTTTTTTCAGTTATTTACAATTTTCCGCTGGCTAATGACTCTTCTAACATGAAATGATTGGTAAAAGGTGAACTTATAAAGTTATTAGGGCATTCCTTTTAGTGCTTCTCCGACAGACGACTTACCATTATAGATATAGCAACTTTTTTGAACGCGCCTAGTTCTTGAATGGATTTCATAGTTATAGTTTAAAAGAATAAGAGTGAGGTGGAGTAGCATTACGCTCCCTCTCGAAAGAGCTTTTTGTGTAGATTTTCAATAGCCGTTATAGCTAGTCTGGTATAACGCTAATTAGCACTTAAGATAGGGAAGAAAGACGCCTTTTTGTAACTTCAATGTTCAAGAATTAATGGTGAAGACAGTTTCATGTTTGGCTACATGAAATCTTCTTTCATCGTTGAGAAACGTCTTTTGTAATGCCACACAGGAGGGTTGTGGTGACTAGCATTATAGAAGGTGCATTTATCTTCTTTTACGTTTAACTAGGAAAAGGTATAGGATATTATATAATTTTGTACATACACATTATGATAAACTCGTGTGTGTGTATACATACGTTTCTAAATGAGTGTAGGAATGAAAGGGCGTTCACCCTAGAAGTGAGAGTAGACAGAAATAAAACCTCTGAGGTCATAGGAGTGACAAAGTTGATACCGTGATGTCATGCAACGGATAAAAAAGTCGAAGTGGAAAGGATGAGTAAGGAAATACCTCGAAATAGTACATGTGATGAAATCTTTGGCTAAATAGAAAATAACATATTAGGGAGCAATATATATATATATGTGTATGTATGTATATGTGAGAGGAGAGAAGCAACAAGGAGGAAGACGAACTAGAAAAAGTTAAGAGAAAGAAAGAGTACAATTTATCGACAGATCCAGCAGACAAAACGTGGTGTTTTGTGACGGACCAAAAATATGACCCCTATTAGCCGATATACTAGTATACGCGAGCGCCCTTGAAGTTGACATTGAATCAATGAATTTGGATTGGGTGTTCGGTAACAATAAATAAATGCAAGATAATACATGTGGGTTATCATAATTTGAATTATAAGTATAATTTGGATGGCCCTTTCCTTCATAACACTGTTAAGGTTATTCATCTTGGTGTAATAGTTGATCAGTCTCTAAAGCCATCCAAGCAGTATGCTGTTGCTAGTGGTAGGGTAAATAGGATTGTAGGTTGTATTTATAGAAATATTGAATACAAGTCTAAAGAGGTTATACTTTCATTGTACAGGTCACTGGTTAGGCAACATTTGGAATATTGTATTCAGTCTTAGGCTCCTTACATTAGGAAAGACATTGAATTATTGGAAAGGGTTCAGAGAAGGGTTACTAGAATGATGCCTTGGATGGAGGGGTTGTCATATGAGAAGCTGAAATCCCTCAAATTGTTTTCTCTTGAAATTGGTAGTGTTGATGCATCGTCTTTTTTCATATTTAACAGTGAGAATAGTATGACTAGGGACACAAATATAAATTTTGGTAAAGTAGGAGTCATCTTCAGCTATGACAGTTTTATTTTTTTGACAGGGTGGTTGGCCTTTGGAATGGGTTACTTTCTGATGTTGTAGAGGCAGTAAATTTAAGTGAGTTTAAGAAAAAGCTTGATAAGTATATGAATGAAAAGTGCTGGCTTGAAGATTTCGTTTAGAGGATGGAACAGCCGAGATGAACCAGTAGGTCCCATGTTGCCCCAAAATGTTATGTTAGGTTAGGATTTAAGAGTCATAATTGTTTGATATTTTAAATGTATTCAATCTTGTGTTGTTAATAGTAGAATAAATATGAAATGGCTTTTTTAAGTAGAGTGTACATCTATATAGTTCTTCATGATAAAGTCAAAAACCACATTTTTAGAATAAAATTCAAATAATCCACTTTTTTGCTTGTAATATGTATGTATATTTGAAAAATACCAAAAAAATGTAACTTTATGACAAACAATTAAAATCCACTAAATTCTCAGTTGATGGTGAAGTGCTAAGTCTTAAAGAAAATTGATTGCATTGTGAATTTTTTTATGTTAATGTATGGTTAAGATTATTAATCTTTTTTATTATATTGTTAATGTTGATTATAGTTATGTATTATAGATTTGCTCCAAGCCTGATCCATAACATTGGACATATGGTATGATTAAGCAGGGATTTAATTTTGAAGATGTTTTGACAGAACACCACATAAAAAAAATAGACGTGAAACCCAAGTTGAAGAGTTTCATTTTTAAGTTAGAACCCGATGTTCAGGAAAAAAACTGATAAGATATACTGATCAGAATTTTTGGTTTTTAACAGAATAATTTCTAAGCTTAGGAAGTATTTATGGTGCTGTAATTGTTTGTGTTTGATACTTACCTGAATTTGCAAGCAAGGTTAATTTCTGGTTTTTGTATAATTTCTATATATTTATAAATTATGCATTTATTCTTTAAAGGTCAAATAACTGCAGCAGGAAAAGTCCCTCCTGCAAAAGTGTTGGTTATAGGAGGTGGTGTTGCTGGTCTTGCAGCAATAGGAACAGCCAAAAGCATGGGAGCTATAGTTCGTGCTTTTGACACCAGGGCAGCTGTCAAGGAGCAAGTTGAATCTTTTGGAGCTGAATTTTTAGAATTAAACGTAAAGGTAAAGTATGAATTTAATGAAAAAAATGGTGCCTTATCTCACATTTTTGCATATTGAATCATTTGATTATTATTGGAAAATTTTGCTTTGGTATCTCTGTTGTACCTCATATTTATGTTAATATACTTTTCAAATTCTTGGTTACATTTGTGAAACTCAAGAAGAAGAAAAAGAGAAGTTAATTCTATCACTGTTTTCAAAATCAATTGACATGATTCATTTTAACCTCAGGTAACTAATAACCAGGGATTTTAATATTTTTGAATTGGATGATAGATGTGTTGCTATAAAAAGAATATGTGCCACATGTGTGAGGTAACACTTTATTATAGTATTAAACTAGTTAGTTCTTTTCTTTTTTTATTTGAGTGAGTGGCCATTGCAGGTTCTTTAAGGTTATAAGGTACAGTAGAACCTTGACATTAAGGGCACTTTTCTGACTGCATCTAAATGCCCTCTATAGCATGGAACTCTTAATATCAAAAATGAGCCACGCAAAGCTGGATTCCTTATTAACCCTTCTGAATTTTAAGGCCCCTCCCATCTTGTTTGGTGTATGCATTTAACCCTATCTGCCCAGGCTTCATTTACTGTGCATGTCATAAAGTTTTAGTGACTTGTATTCAAAATTTTACTAAACTACTTTTTATTTATGTTATACCAATTAGTGTAGCATAAAATCTTAGCTAATAATCCAAATTTTAATCATTTACAAGTTTTAAGTTCTTAATTTTGTAAGTCAACATTTAAAAAAATACTGAATTTCTCCTAGTGTGACACACGTAATACATTTTGTCTAGGCATCTCCTCTTCTCTACTTTATTCACCACCCCTTCTTTAGGTTAGTTAAAGTTAGATTAGGTAAAATAAATAATAATAATATAATAAAAATGTTTCATGAGGCATGCAAGCAAGCAGCTCGTGGGTAACATAATTTGATAGCATAACATGAGCTGCACATTCCCCCAAGTGATTTAAAACTTATAATGGTGTGAATAGTAGTTTATTCAAAGGGCAATAAAGTTTAATTATAAATAGATGTATACTGTTACAAGTTTAAAGCTACTTGGGATAAACGCATGTAGTTTCATGTTACAATTTGAAGTCATTCTAGAAAGAAAAAAAATGGTTATTGAGATTCATTTAAATTTTTTGTGTGTGGTTACGAGGTCAGTCAAATTGACTAATCGTATATAGAATAGAGGAAATAACAGATAAAATATAAAGTTTTACTGAAAACAAACATTTGAAATGTATTTATGAGATCTTAGAGATTACACAAACAAAATTTGAGATTTTTAGATGAAGAAAAGTATTTTTAATCTTAACATGAAAAATCACTTTGTACACAGAATATTAAAACAAATAGTGTTGAAAAACTTGATATATTCATGGACAAATTTTGTGTAGTTTATTAAAAAATACTTCACTAAAGAATATGATTTTTTGTATGTGAAAGACTTATAATGTTTACTGAAAGACTGCCAAATTTTGTGAAATTAAAAGTTAGTAGTATCAAATCTATAAAGACTAAATGAGTAGGGAAGAGGTCATGAAGTCAGTCAAATTGACCGAGCCCATATTGAGAGAGTTAAAGCTATTTTGTTACATGTTGGTGTCTGTTGCGATTTTCAATTTTGTTAGTACAGCCTGAAGAAACTGTCTTCTGTAGAGGGACTTCATGGTTTTAATGATACCCTGGTTGTGGGGTTGTAGGATTGAGGTGAAATTAGGAAGAAGGAACAGGATACAGGTGTTTGTGAGTTCCATGTCAACAAACAGGAGAATGTTCTGGCTTTGCAAGTGGATCTTTTGGTCGAAGCACTTCAGCCATTCTTCATAGAGATTGCAGGTCATGTCTTTCAATTCCATCTGTAGGTTACTGGGAGGGTGGTTCTCTGCATGTTATGAAAGCAAAGGGAATTTTCTTGATGACTGATAACCAATGGCTTTTCAAACTCTCCCATCGCATTAATGCACAGTGCACCACATGCAACAAGCAATCGACCTGGCAACGTGCGATAAAATAGGCCAGTTTTATCCATGTTGAAAATGTCTTTTTCATGGTAACCTGTGATCAAAGATGGAAAATGCTGCCACCATTTGTGGACAGTGTCTGGATTGACGCTTGATTTTTCTCTATTTTGAAAGAACTCCCTTGCTTATCAGATGCTTTGTTTTCAAGTTATTCAGCCAACCATTTGATGCTTTGAATTCAGTGATGTCAAAATCTACTACAAAAATACTTCAAAAACAAAGATTTGGAGTGCTTTCAGTGTTATGAGTAATAGTAAAGTTCTTTAATAAAGTTTTGAAAATAACTCTCTAGAATGAGACTAAAGACACTTCCCTTAATATGGAATATTGAGGTACCTGTTATTACAAGATTTATTTTGGTTACAAATAGTAGAAAAAAGAAAGAAACTGAAAAGGTTTGCTCTTAATGGCACAGTGCCCATTAATTGAGATTGTACTGTACATGGCAGTGTGAGTCAGTACAGCATGTTTGAATTATGTTTAAAATTTCTGTTGCTGACATTACCTTGACCATCTGTAGCATACAGGAGCAAGAAACTCATCAAAGTAACATAACTATTATAATACAGATGATGTATTAAAATATATTCAACAAACAATAGAATAAGTACAAATGGTAGAAAAACTGACATTCAAGCAATATTTGGTGTGGAAAAAAGGGACATGAATAAAAAGCTGGAAGGAATGTGGTCACAGAGATTGAGACGTGCATGTAATTATTCATATTTTAGTATATGCAGAAAGTAAGCTATGGTTTCAAATGCTTAAAAGAAGGTTTGCTTTAGAATGCTAAGGGTTAAACATGATTATTAGTCAATTTTGATCAAGATGGAAAATTTATGATTTAATGAAATGATACGAGGTGAAGTGAGAAATGGATTAAAGTAACAAGTGAATATGAGGTAATCCAATGATATAAAATTTAATACTGTTGTTTATATGTCATTTGTACAAACACGTAATGAGTTATTGGTTACTTTTCAAAAACTAGTTTTAGGTGAATTTCGGGTTTTAATTTTTTTTTTCAAGAAAATAGTTCACTAATTTCACAGTTTATGACTCAATTTCTTCAGGAATCTGGTGAAGGAGTGGGTGGTTATGCAAAGGAAATGTCAAAAGAGTTTATTGAAGCTGAGATGGAATTATTTGCTAAACAGTGTAAAGAAATTGATGTACTAATCACCACAGCTCTTATACCTGGAAAGCCAGCTCCAAAACTTATTTCAAAGGTATCCTTTCATTGTTTTTCAACACTTATTATATATAAGTATCAAAAAGAATCATTTCCAGTACATATCTTCAAGAGATTGAAATTAGTTATGGATAACATGATTAAGTATTAGGTTGTTTCTGCTGTGGCAGTAACAACATTGAATGTTTTGAATGATAATAGAAAGTTACTGTGTGTGTATTTGTATATGCAGATTCAAAAAAATCTGAGATGGGTTAATTATTATTAAACCTCATTTCTCAGCTTCCATTTTAGTATTGATTTATTGTTTTTGAGAAAAATGTGAAAAATCTAACTATTGGAAATGAATTATGGTATTCCAAATTAATGTTTTATGAACAAAGGATACTTTTGTTCTTGGTGGACATGTTTACTAATATAAACAAGAGTATTAAAAATTATGAATTTAAAATGAAGTAGGGATCTTGCTACAAATAGTAATGAAGCAAGAATTAAAACCATAATCACAAATTATAAAATATAGTCCTTATTTTGGCCTAAGATAAGTGTATAAAGCTGCCAAAGTTGGGATTAAATTTTATAAATTTGTGATTGTGATTTTAATTTTTGTTTCAATACTTTTTGTAGCAAGATCCCTACTTCATTTTAAGATTCATATTTTTTTTAATACTCTTGTTTGTTTACTTTTTTATATTATACCTGTATAAACTATATAATTTACATTTAGGAACTGTAGCGCGTCTATCCATTGATATGTTGCACCATTTGTTGAGTTAAATTGGGTTGAAAAGATATTTAAGTGTGTGCATGAGATATTTACTATTTATATTATACCTGTATATTTATATATGGATTTTTATTGGAAAGGCAAAAGCAGAAGGCCACCATTGATCCAAGTACTGTGAGAGAATATTGGACCAAATGGGTTAGTTGTTTTTGCTTTAAGCTCTCTGATGTGATCAGTCAGTCAGCCGAAATAGTCATTGCTTTAGAAATTTAAAAACTTGTAGCGGGGCGATTTTCGATCCTCTTGCCACATATAAATAGAGGTACCATGTTGTTTTTATTGTGTCTATGTATCCCTCTAGGTTTTTGGTGGAAGAGATTTTTATAAGGCAGTTTTTGGGAAAGCATTATTTTTCAGCTGCCATGTTTTTCCTTGTCAATACCTACTATTAAGTGCTACCATACTTAATGATAATTCAAGGTGAGTATTAATTTAAATGTAGTTCATGATTCTCAAAGAATAGATACGTCATTTACACTTGCTTGTACCTCTGTAGACCTGATGAAGGCAGAGCAAACCCAATTCTGCTGAAACATAAATCTTGAGTCAATCCTGTCTGAGTTAACCCTCCATTAAAAGTAACCATTGAACTAACTGCAATCAACCAAATCTATTAAAGATGTATTTCATGTTTATTTAATGATATTTATAAAGAATGTAAATCCTGTTTTCAGGAAATGGTAGAGTCAATGAAACCTGGATCAGTTATTGTTGACTTGGCTGCAGAAGCAGGTGGAAATGTTGCCACAATCAAACCTGGTGAAGTTAGTGTGTACAATGATGTAATTCATATAGGATATACAGACTTGCCTAGTCGTCTTCCTACTCAGTCTTCTACACTATATGCCAACAACATCTCAAAGTTTCTTATGTCCATAGGTAGTAGACTTTTGTTCTCCTTGTATATAATGCTAAAGCAGAAGTGGGAATAAACTGTGGTCTATTTTTTTTTACCAGCAAAAACCTAAAGTAAAATATTTGAATACAGGGAATACTGAACATATTTCATGCACTGATAATGATTTGGAGGATGCATTGCATGTAAAATTAATGTGATAGAGAACTAGAAAACACCAATGTTGTATTAAACAAAGAAAGAAAAAGTTTAAAATTCAGGTATATAGGGCTGTGCCAAACAAATATTTTTGTAACGGAAGATTCTGTAGATTATTACATCAAATAATGGATTAATTTCAGGACCATCATTTAAATATACATAGATTCAATGGGAAGTATTTTCCATGCTTGTGATGAGAAAGGAATATAAATGATTGGGAAGTAACTTAAGTGTTTTACAAATATTCAAAAAATTATTTGTTTATCTCTTGTATGATTTTCAACCATCACTCTACAAGTTCAAACAAAAATTGCTAATGTAATTTATAGGTTTGGCAGGAAAAACCCTTACCCATACATTTTTGTGCTCATCCCCTGCTCATTTTTATATCGGGTATTTTCCTAAATATTAATTATCTTCACAAATAAATAATAATTTATTGAATAAGGTTATTACTTAAATGTAGAAACTATGAATGCATATTTTTTAGGATTTTGGTGTTTTTAATAATTAATAAACAAAATTAAGATGATAAAAATTTGTTACAAAAATTTACAGAAATTTATGTATAATCTCTGAATTTTTGAAATAGGAAATGTAATGATATTAAAACAGATTGCAAATCATTTTGAATCCCCTGGTGGGACAGTGGTAAGTTTACAGATTTACAAAGATAAAACAATCCAGGGTTTGATTCCTCATGGTTGACACAGAAAATAACCCAGTGTCGCTTTGCTCTGAAACAAACAAGCAAGCAAGCAAATTGCTTTGAAGTAACATTTTGCTAGTTTGTTGAAATTAATGAATTACTTATTTCAACTGCTCGTCTTTATCCCAACATACAATAAATCAATTTTGAAAAGGAAAATAGACCAAGTTAAATATCATATAGTTGTTTTATTCTATGAAGTCTTTAGTAGCATGGTTAATATTCCAAGCATGAACACACATGCCACTATTCTGGTGATAGTATATTACGTTTTGTTTATTGGGATGATATTGTGTAATCATATTAATTTATATTAACTAGATATTACAAAGATATAAATCATTTTTAAATGTTGAATGATATAAAAAAATGAGTTAATTCCAGCTTTTCTTCAGAAAGTGTTATTTTTTTGACAGACACTGAGCCAAATCATATATAAGAATTAGTGTTACCGTAATGATTATCTTTACATGTTATAATGACAATATAACTGATTATCAGTTATTACTGTATGTTGCTTACCTTTCAGAGTTAGTTCTGTGATCTGTAAAAGTTGTTGGCTGTCTTCTTTTAACGTGCTCCACCATAGAAGTAGTGTTGTAACTGTATGTTAGCTGCATTTTGCTTATAGTGAATTTTACAAATTTATTGTTAGGAGGGTAAGAAATAATGGTTCCACACAAGAAATGATTTGGTTCTGTTAGCAGATGTGGCCATTGCTATTGCACTAAGTAACATATTATGACTTTGTACACAACTGCTTCTGTCACTGGTGTGCAAGTGACAAAATCATGTGATGAAATTACAAATGTTCTTGGAAAGAAATGTCAGGATTTAAACAGTTATTCAAATATCTTTATAAAGTTTTTTAATGAAATAATTGATTATAATCAGTTTTTCAATTATAAAAACCTCAAAGAGTATTAGCCAAGTCCACTTATATTGAGTGTGATAGTGTAATTGTATAATTATAAAGATATTAAGTAGCTTTTGTGCTATAAAATAAAGTGAAGGATTTTAAAGTGTATATCCATACAGTACCCATGCACAGTTGCCATAACATTTGCCTCATAAAACATACAGCTTTTGCTTCTACAAATGATCTTATTAAAATTATATAATGCCTTTCATTTGTCTCTGATTGTTTTGTATTTGCCAGTTTTACAAGCATCTTTTTGTGATTGTTGAAGCTTCAGCTATTTGATATAACACAGAAACATACATTTATCTAACTTAGAAAATATATTAAATGCTATAGCTGCTGTTAGGCTTATTTTGCCATGGGCAGGTAAATTGCAAAAAAAATCATCTAAGATAATTATGAAAATAATGGGTGTGACAGTTTTTCTGACCAAACTTTTTTAGTGTACTTTTTACATGTACAATGTAACAATGCTCATATAAACATAATTTATTACACTTTTATCTTTAGCAGCAACACGAAATATTTGAACACTGCCAAGGTGACTAAATTCAAGTAGTTACAAACAACTTTTATCTAATCCTAATAGTTTTAGAATAATTATACATTTTAAACACTTTGGTTTTCCAGTAAGTATTCCCATAAAAGTAATTTTTAAATAGTGATTTCTTCAAATAATGAGTATTTTTGGTTAATTTTGAATGAAATGAATAAGAAGAACCCAGTTTAGGCTTAAAAGTTTATAAAACTAATATGTTTATACTAACTACTCTGTAGATTAAGCGGAGTGTTTGTGTACATGACAGTTTTTAACACATAATTAGAAACACTTAAAATAAAAACTAGAAAAAGATGGAGGTTTCTAAATGTTTTCTAATGCTTAAAGTAATTGTAAACTACTACAATTAATATCTGTGATACTGTATTTCATAGATTTTTTAGGTTCTTAGTGATTAGGTTGATAAACATAATTAGGAAAGATTTTGAAAAATACATTTAAAACCAAAGGAGTTATAAAATAATGTTTGTAGCTTTTTAAGAAAACAAGTTTGTTCTTTTGTTATAGAAAGGAAGCTAATTTCTTATAAAATTAATTTTTTTCTGTTACATTATTTTAATATTTGTTATATTTTAGATTATCCTTTTTATTTTATTCTGTTTTTAAGCAGACAGATTATAACTGTGTTTTTTTTTTTCTCTTTTCTGCATAAGTTGTTTCCAAGTACTGGTAAGTCTTTTTTTTTTGATGTATTAGAAATTACTCTGCTGACTTGTATTTATTTTAGGCCTAATAATTTATTTCCTAAGTTTTTATACTAAGTGTAATGTATAGTTTGCTTATACTTTTGACAAGATTGAAACACCTGCTTTACTGATGTAAAACAGTGTTGTTGCAGTAAATTATAATAAAAACTTTTCTTTATCTTTTGTAGGTTCAAAAAACCATTACCATATAGACCTAGAAGATGAAGTAGTTAGAGGATCAATCGTCCTACAAGAAGGCAAACTTTTGTGGCCACCACCACCACCAAAAGTAGAACCCATTCAGGAGGCAGCACAACCTCCTGTTGCTGTTGAGAAACCTAAACCTCCTGAGCCAAACTACTTCAATATCACTCTGAAAGACTCACTGAAGTATACTTCAGGTGTTGTCAGCTTAGATTTGTAAAATAGAGAACTGTAATCAATTTTGTTAGAATGACTAAGATTGATAAATACTATTACAATTGTGGATTAACTTCAGAGTAAATGATAGAAACTAAAAACTGGCTATGGAAAGCATAATCTTGGAATATGTATACTTAATGCACAAAATGTAGACTTTTTAATATGTTTGCTTTAAAATCTACTTTTTTAAAGTAAAAATATCACACTGACCTAGAAATGCAATTAAAAATTACAGCTGTATGTAGCCTGTAAACTTGTAAGAGACATTTGCATTAACTTTTGAAAATACAAAAATACAAATAGTGTTTCAAAAAGTATTAAAGTATGCCTTTTTTTATTGTACTAAGAATATGTTTATGCATAAAGTATTATCTTTTTTTACCCAAATAATGAAGCATTTATATAAACATTTCTGTTGTTTTTTTTTGGGGGGGGGGATATATAAATTAAGACTTGCAGGGTATCCATGAACCTGGAAAGGCTAAGAAAAGTCTGTAAATTTATATAAGGGATCAAAAAGTCAGGAAAAATTTAAAAGTTATCCCAAGTTCTAGAAACTTCAGTGGAAATTGTACCCCTTTTATCTCAGAATTTGCATAGATACATAAACTGTGCTACTTAGCTATGCCAATCATTTGTTTATTTTAACATATAATTTTGGGCTGTCACTTGTATGTTGTTTTGTTTGGTGGTAATTCATTGTAGTTGATGATAGATTACATATTTGTTTTATGAATAAAGATAGAACATTTCGTTGTCCACCATCAAGTTGTAATGTTCTTGTGTAAAGAATATATTTTACTGTAGTAACATAGTCTGAAATATATAATTTCTAAAGTGATGTTGATTATGAGGAAAGATTGTATGTCAATGGGTTGTGTGTGTAGGTAGAAAAAAAATCAAGAATTTTAGCAAGAAAGTGGGGAAAATTGAAGAAAAATTTTGGAAAGAATGAGGCTATTTTTTTTATTATTATTATAAGGCTGTAACATTAAAGGTGGCAAGCAGTGAGGCTTCTTTTTAGGGTATAAACAAGAGATTAAAATCACACTGGACTGCAAGTGGTTTTTTTCCCTCCTTTAAATTATTTTTAATGAGTCTTTTATGGATTTTGAATTAGAGATTTGTGAAAATAGCATTTGATGCTAAGTTTTATCTGCCATATAAAGTCTGCCCAGAAGTATTTCATTCAACGTTATAAAGAATGTGAAAAATAATATCTGCTATCATGTGTGATTTTAATAGTTTATTTAAATTTATTTATTGATAATTGTAACTCGTTACTAGGGACAGAGGAAATCACATTTATATGAATGAACTTAAAATAGGAAGAAACAGTATTTTACTATAAAAGTTCTGGTTTGAACATTGAAAGTTGGCAAAGTATTAAAAACCAATAGGCCTAAAAAAACAAATCATGAAATGGATAAATTAAGAGGAATAAGAAGTAAAAACACCTGCAGTTTATTTGATTGTAATTACATTTTAGAGTTTTGCTATACTTTTATGTATTTGCTCATTAAGAAATGTGCCAATTTCTTCTGTTCTTTAATAAGATTTTATTATGAGAAAATTTGAATTCATCAACAGGTCTTGGAGTTCTTGTTGGCCTTGGAACTCTTTCTCCAAATTCTGATTTCACTACCATGACTACAACGTTTGGTCTTGCAGGCATTGTGGGTAAGTGGAATGTGATACAATGTATATTTATACTCTTTGATTTCCAAGTGAGTATTTGTAATTTTTTTACTGCACTGAGTTTGAGAATGTAATTAATGCAAAGCTCAGAAGTAAATCCATGTTACAAAGACAAAATTGATGGATGCTTATTTGTATTGTGAGTTATGTTACTTAATGATATACGTACACGTGTGTGTGTGTGTATGTTTGTGTACTTTTTTGCCCTAATCTGTGTTTCTATACAGGTAATATTGTTGTGTTTTTTGTTATTTTATCTGTAGCCCATTTGCATTTGGTGCTATTAAATACAGTCTGTTGCTGAAAATCTATCTCTAAACAATTTTGATAAAAGAGTTAGCACAAAGGATCACATATAAAGTGTAATAGACTTAAAACAAGACCAAAAACTCGACGCTTTCGAATAGTTGACTATTCTTCTTCAGGAGAACAAAGAATAGTCAACTATTCGAAAGTGCTCGAGTTTTGGGTCTTATTTTAAGTCTGTCTCTAAACAATGGTATTGATCAATGCTTTTAAGCTAAAAGACAGTCTTTACCCATTAAATGTAATAGGTAGTGCATTATGATGTCTTTCATTACATAAGTAATATTCAGAGTAATTAGAAAAATCATCAGTCTATATAAATGAATTTAGCTCTTTTGTTACTTAGTGATTAAAAGAGGCCTAATGTCCTGCTTCTTGCTTATTTGTTTACATTCTTCAAATTTTAGTAAGTTTTTCAGGATTTCTTATATTTTCCTGTATGGTTTAATAACATAATTAAATTTGTTCTTGTATGCATGAGTTCATAGATGACAGTTATTATTATTATTTTTTTTGAATATTCAATTGTTTGTCCCAGTAAACTTGATATCAATTGATTTTTATTGAAAGCATGTGTGTATATTCAAAGGTATTTTTGGTTTATTTTGCTGTTAGTTTTTCATCTTAAACGGGTATAATTTGTCATTAAGGAACTTTATTTGACTTCACATAGTGAACATTTTCTTGAAATTAAAAAGTCTGTAATTAAGAAGCTAACTTACAATCAACTATTGATATTTATGTTGGTGTTTAAGTTCATTCTCTTTATGCTGTATTTAATTTCATGGAAATGGTTTGTCATTAAAAATAATTTAGTATCACAAATGTCAAATCATTAACTGATTAGGTTTATTTTATTTTTGTTTTTTGGTTAATACGTTTTTTGTATAGTAAAGTACCTTAGTTTTGCACTTACTTATGTGGAGATTTTTTTTAAGTTATGGTTTAGTTATTAAAACTTGTATGATAGGACTCCCTATTATGATGAAATTCTTAAAACCTGTTAACATGCTTTGATTGCTGTTTTTTTTTCTTCTTATGACAAGTGAAGGAGAAATGATTAGACCATCTTTAAAAAGTCATATCTGTTGCTAACATAATATTGTTGAACTAAAGTTATTAACTTATATTTTGTTCCATTATTTAAAGCATGAAAAACAAATGTTAAAAGCTAATGAATTTGATATTTTTTCGTTTTACAAATAGTCTTGCCATTGTTGACATGTAGGGTGTTATGAAGAGTTTGGTTTTACAAAGCTTCTGTAATTAAAATCTTAAAAACTATATGTACTCTGAATTTGATATAAAACATTTTGTGATAATATAACATCCCTTTTTTTTTGTTTCAGGTTATCACACTGTTTGGGGAGTCACTCCAGCCTTACATTCACCCCTTATGTCTGTAACAAATGCCATTTCTGGAATTACTGCAGTGGGAGGATTGGTATTAATGGGAGGAGGAGTCATGCCAAGCAACACAATTGAAACCCTGGCAGCCACGGCTGCTTTCATCTCCACCATCAACATCTGTGGTGGTTTCCTTGTAACCAAAAGGATGCTGGATATGTTCAGACGACCCACAGATCCCCCAGAATACAACTATCTTTATGGAATCCCAGGTATGAAATTATTGATTCATTTAAAAAAATGCCTAAGGAACTACTGTTTTTGAATAAACAAAAATGAGTTCATGTTTCTTTAATATCATAATCAAACGTTAAGAATGCCCTGTAGTCTTGTACAGTCTTTTCAGCTTGATAAGTTTTACAACCCACTGTATTCCATCCACGAAGATGTAAGCAGTATTCAACATCCTGAACAGTTGATAAATGGAAACAAGATCAAACAAGATGACTGCATTAATTCTGAGCTGGTCAAGAAAAAAAATTGGGAATTTTAAAAAATGATAAGGCTCTTGGGCCAGATAATATTTCCCTGAGGGTTTTGAAGGAGGTTAAAGATTGGATATGTGAGCCACTTACTACTATTTTTTGTCAGTTCTTGATTAGTGTGTGGGTACCAGAGGATTGGAAGTTAGCAAATGTAAATCCTTTTTTTAAGGGAGATGATAAACATTGTCCCAGTAATTATAGACCCATTAGT
>NW_013665904.1:207176-207927 GCF_000517525.1 Limulus polyphemus
CATTAGTTGTGGGAAAAGTTATGGACAGTTTGTTAAAAGATGCTTTACAAAGTCATTTAACAAAGTTTAAAATCTTATTGGATAGTCAACATGGTTTCATTAAGGCAAAATCTTGCCTTACAAATCTTTTGACATTCTATGAAAAGGTTACTGCTTATGTAGATGAGGGTAAGGCTGTAGATTTGGTGTATCTGGATTTTGAGAAAGCATTTGACAAGGTGCCACATAAAAGGTTTGTAAAAAAAATTATCTTTATACTTGTGAGGGGATAAGTTAGCAAATTGGATAGAAGAGTGGCTTGATGGAAGAAAGCAGAGGGTTGTTACAAATGGAGTTCAGTCAACCTGGATTAATTTCAAGTGGTGTACCTCAGGGCTCAGTCTTAGGACCTTTTATCTTTTTGATTGACATTAATGATATAGATGAAGTAATGATCAATAAATTACTTAAATTCGCAAATGATATTAAAGTCTTGGGTGTCACTCGCTGTGAAGAGTATGCTGCTGATTTACAAAAGGACTTAGATCATTTAGTGAGTTGGGCAAATAAATGCAAGATAATGCTTTTGGGTTATCATAATTTGAATTATAAGTATAATTTGGTTGGTAATAACCTTAACAGTGTTATAAAGGAAAGGGATCTTGGTGTAATAGTTGGTCAGTCTCTAAAGCCATCCAAGCAGTATGCTGTTGCTAGTGATAGGGCAAATAGGATTTTAGGTTGTATTTATAAAAATACTGAATACAAGTCT